>NW_015151254.1:241588-261978 GCF_000732505.1 Cyprinodon variegatus | reverse complement strand
TTCACAGACAAAGATGTGAGTTGTTTGGGAGGGTCAGTAACACTTTGGTGGAAAATGACGGAGCCTTTTTACGTGCCCAAGGGTTCCCCGGTGATGCTATTTCATTAATGGAAGAGCAGAAGGGGATTAAAAAAAGAGAGAAATGGCTATGGCTTGATGCTAACATGTTTTTTAGCTGTCAGAATTCAGTCAGAATTCTGAGAAAAAAAGTCAGAATTCTGACTTTCTTCCCAGATTAAACTGAAATAAAATTTAAAAATCAGTTAACTTTTAATAAATTTTTCAGTGTCCCTAATCTTCACTACATTTTAACTCACTTGTTTCTTCATTAATAAAATTCATTATAAAATATACTGAATATGAATAGATTTAAATAATTCTGCAGACAGTCTTGGTGTTATTACTAAGAAGCTTTTTTATTATTATTATTATTATGGGCAGACTAGTGAACTTAGCCAAAGGAGGTCAATATTGAACCTATTTATATATTTTCTTATTTTAACATGCTACTCAAGTTTCTTCAAAGATGGGTTTGTGAAAAACATAGAAACACCTTTTCCACTATCTGTCCTATTGCTTCAATAGTTACAATGATTTCAACTGTCTAAATATGTTTTACACAAAGCTATCAGATCGTTATCAATTAATAATCTCACACTGATAAGTATCAAGTAATTATTTATATAATTATTTGTATCATTTTATTTCACTATTAAACACGTATTTTCCTAAAATGTAACATGGTAAATAGAGATGATGTAAGAAGACATTAGCTAAACAGATATATTGGGCTTAAAGGACACTTATCAGGAAATCTAAACAGTTCTCTTTAGTTTGGCTGAATTCTACAGTTTAATTTCCTGTTGTTGTAATCTAATTATAATCTGTAGTTTACTAATAAACAGGAATGCAGGAACATTGCACTTTCAGTCATTGTGTTATATCCCGTAATTATCAATTTATTTACAAGTCAGATATTATTACCATTATTATAATTTTTATTTGAAATGAAATTATTGTTTGTTGGGAAATGTGTGAGTTGAAAATCCAGGCAATGAAGGTCCAGTGAATCAGTTCCGGATCTGGCCAAAGGGAAAGTTAGTGAAAAGAAGAGTTGAAAACAAAATGAAGACATCTCACTCTGATTATTTTTTATTATTTTATTTTATTTTTAATTCTTTTACATTACATATATTGGTCTATAGAAAATGTAACTTTAAAGCGTCACATTTCAGCTGGGAGCTGATGCTTAGTTGGCATCTTTGACATTTTTCGCAGAAATTTGTGGGAAGTTGATCCCCAAAAAGCACAGATAGATTTCATGATCCCTGCAGTACCTCCGTGACCCACTAGGGGACCACGATCCCCATGTAGAAGACCTTTTCTATGGGCCTATAGTGAGAAAATAATGTTGAATTGGAAAAGGTTTGTGCTTTATTTATTTATTTTTGTGTGTTTGATGTTAAACAAAAACAATGATCCCAAATGGCTAAACAAAATGGTATAAGTATACACAGTAAAATATTTATTTCAACCATTTAATTAATTTGATAAAATCAGTTGATTATTTCTCTCTTAGCTGCACATTAAAAAAAAAAGAAAAAAAAAAAGGCTGAATTACTCTTCCTTCATTGTAACAGATTTGATAGTGTTATCAGACTTGCAAGCTCTGTCCTTTTTTACCCTGAATGTAGCAATAGTTAATGAGGGCCTAAAAATATATGTGTTTTTATTTCAGCAGACAACAGGAAACTTCTTTGGATTTTTTTTTTTTTTTTTGTCCCAGAGTGCATTAATATTCAGGTCTTTATTTCTTTCCTTTATTTCTTTAATTTTTTCAGTACTTGAGTAGCTTTTTTACCAAATCATTTTTACTCTTAATTGAGTAATTACTTTAAAGGGTACTTTTTACTTTTACTTGAATAAAAATCGGATCGTATTACGGAAGAGGATTAAGGTCACTGAAAAAAAAGCGTTAGCGTTAGGAAAGAATTCTGACTTTTTTTTCTCAGGATTATTATTTTAATCTCAGAATTTGGACTTTTTTTTTCATATTATATTGAGCTAAAATAAAATAAAAAATCAGTTGACTTTCAGTTTTTTTTCAGTGGCCCTAATCCTCTCCTGTACACATCTTTTCCTTCATCCAAAAATTCTGAGATTAAAGTCAGAATTCTGACTTTTTTCTCATATTAAACTGGAATAAAATGTAAAAATGTTGTTGTTCATTGTCCGTTCACTTTTTGAATTTTTTTCATTGGCCCTAATCCTATTCCGTATCAAAATATTGCATTTTTGGGAACTTCTGAGCTCAGTAAAGGGCGGAGCAATAATTTATTAACAGGGTGATTTGTAGCATAGACGATCTTTGGATGGTGAGTACAGCTGCTGTGGATCTGGGGGGGGAGTGAAGCTGCAAGCAGAAGCAGACCGAAGCCTGCTGCTGTCAGGCAAGCAGAATAATCATGGGTAAATCCCTAAACCCACCACTTTAACTCCAACCATCCCCACCCATCCCACCTCCTGCTCACAGCCGGAGGACAGGCGGAAATCCTCATACTCCTCCGCAGCACCGAGCGACACGGCGGAGGGCTTCCTCCGGTTCCTCCCCGCGAGAAGAAATGTGGCTGAACCCGGAGGAAGTTCTGCTGAAAAACGCTCTGAAGCTCTGGGTGACCGTGAGGAGCAACGACTTCTTCCTTCTACAGAGGAGGAGAGGCCACGGAGAGCCAACGAATAAAATAACAGGTAAACAAAACAAATCCCTCCGCCACGTTAGGCAGCAGGGGCGGCGGCAGGCTGGATGGGTAGCAGGGAGGGAGGCCAGAGGGAGGCAGGTGGGAAACTCTGCAGGGAGGGAAGGAAGGCTTCCAGGTGTAGGAGGGCGTGTTTCCCTCACACTTTACTGCCATTATTAAATCAAAGTTCACTAAAGCTGCTATCATAATCATGCGCCCTGAAGCTGACCATAGGACCAAGTTACAGCTCAGCATGGCTTCTAAAGGAGGTGGCCCCAACAGGCAGCTTATCTCACCTGCCTTTTTAACTGTTTTCACTATATGACAATAATAACAATATGTTTTGAAGAACTTCTACATGCAAAAGTTCAGTAAAGTTGCATAACCATAAGTCCGAACTAAAAGAAGTCCTTAGTGTTTTCTAAAACAGGTTTTTCTACTGTTTTCTATTTACATCATAATTTAGATCTGTATCAGCATGCCTGCTTTGCCTTTTTTGTTGCTCTCCTTAACAAGAATGATCCCATTACATACATTCCTTTGATTATTGACCAATGGGAGGAAACCGGACCCTTGTCTCAGGGCCCCAAAGGTGCATCAGCTAAAATAAGGTAATAGGAGTGATGCAGCTCTGTGCAACTATTATTCTAATATCATGCTTTTTGTGTACAAATGAAGAATAATGTGGATTCTAAGATTCAGGAATGAACTCTATGTTGTTTGTAAAGTTTTATTAACAGAACTAAATATTTCCCTTTAAGGAAATATTTTCTAATATTTTCACATTAAATATTTTCACATTAAAACTAGTGTTGCACCAATGCTGTTTTATGGCCTCTGATATCCGATACCTGGCTGGTCAGTATCGGCCGATACCGTTTGTTTGTGTTTGATGTGTGTGTGTGTGTGTGTATATATGAAGAACTGCATACTACTTGGTTGTAAAATAAATGCCATCATGGCTTTGTCAAGCTGCCACATACTTTTGTGAAGCAGGAAACTTTTGACTCTCAAAATGGTATCAGTGCCATATTTGTTGGTACTTGCTGATACCAATACCACCATTTTAGTGCAGGATCGGAGTCCTGCCCGATACTGGTATCGGTATCAGTGCAACGCTAATTAAAAACAATTATTGGTGTATTCTGGATTTTATGAAAAGCTCTACCGGCTTTTATCAGCAATTTTTTTTTTTTTTTTTGCTTATTCCTTTATGCAAAATATCTCAGTATAGTTAAGGGAAGATTAGACTAGAATAGTGAATCAGTTTTGCTGGTATGCTTCTGCACCGCGGTCTGAAATTTCTAGGGACGCACAGCAGTTTCCTGCCAAAGCGCAAGAGGGAGCCTATTAGAGAACTGGCGAGAACTTCGGTGGATGGTCACGAGAACTTGGGAGGTGGGAGTGTTTATCTTTGTCAGGATTTTTTTTAAGGTGCGTGACGACGGTTGCAGAACCTCTAGGTGGGGGTCGTGGTCGCGCACAGAGACAGATTTGACGGTTGCAGAGGCTATGCATCAGAAGCATAAATTGGCCTTTAAGATTAGATTAAGATTGTCTATGAACAGAAGCCTTTGATTTTCCGTTGTCTTACCACAGATTAGATTGATCCTATGCTGGACTTTGACTGGACTGCTCTCTTGCAAATAGCCGCACTTTGATCTAAAAGGTTTAAGTGTTTTTTCTGCCTATACTTTTTTTTTGGTTGTTTTCCTGCTAAAAAGTAAACTTTCACATAGTCTCTGCTGGTTAAAAGCATCCCTGCAGCATGACGCTGCCACCAGTAAGTGAGAGAGGGTGGCGTATTCAGGCTAATGCATAGCATTGTGAGTAAGAACATTATTAAAGATGATTAAACTAAGAGGTATGCCCCATTTTTTTGGTCTGTGATATAAAACACCAATATATACACTGAAGTCTGATTCTAACTTTAATACAAGTAAAGACTTTAAGGAGAATAATACATTTGATGGTTTCTGTTTGAAAACAAGGTGCTTTTTCTGCAAAGCTTAGAAGCCAGGACAGGTTTTGAGATTTTGTTTTTCTCCTTGATACCTAAATGAATAAACGTCTTCATCATTGTCCAGATATCCTTTCTGTAATGGGACTACTTTTGTAATGGGAATTTTTTTTCCTTTTAATAGCCTATTCAACTGTTTCCCATTCATACAGCTTCCTCTCTGTAATTGTTTCTGCTCATCAGGCTGTTTGGACTCACTGGAAGTCGTCCCTACAGTCATATGAGTGGCACACAGTGCCTTCTCTGTCTTCCTCCTTCTAGAGAATCCTATTTAGTTTTTTTTTTTTCTCCCATAAAACAGAATAGTGGGAACTTCCTGGTTGAAGTTTACCATATATGTGTCTGTCCCTGCAGTTCCCATGGTGAAAGGGGTGAAGGGTCGAGTGCTGTTGTCTTCTTGCTCAGGATTCAATCTTTTAGTGTCCTTCACTTGTTCCAGCAGCCTGAGAAATGACTGTACTGTATGTGGAATGAATGCACTTTGTTACTACTACTCTCCTTTAAAAAAGTAGGCCTACTTGTACATATTTTTTGGATTCTAACTATACATTTATTGGGATTGTATTATATAGATAGAAACTAGTACTTTAAGGGAACTAACTGGAAGGTGTGTTGTTCTTTAATATCTAAAAAAATAACCCTGTATGTAATCAGCCCCCTTTTACCTTAATACCCCTAAAATTATTTAGGCTGAACCACTTTTCTGCAACCTGTTTAAATCCAGCTGTTCTTTTAAGGAGGCTTTTATCTGGTAGTTCAAACTATATCAGATTCACAGCTAAGGCGGGACAAGCTGCTTAAAACCTTATATGACTCTGTGGTGACATTAACCCTACTCTACGCCATTGTCTGCTGGGCCCCTGGCAGCGAAGAGCGCAACAGAGACTGAACCATCTAGTGAGAATGCCGCTTCTTTCTTAGGCTGCCCTCTGGACTCGGTGGAGAAAGTGGCTGAGACCATGGAGAAAATATCGGAAAGCAGAGGCAGCAGTTGCTTACGGGCCCACAACCTCTTAAGGGCAGATTATACTTCTGCAAACGCACACATCAAATGTTGCTTGGGTCTGGTCGCAAACCAGTTTTGCTGTTATGCTTCTGCACCGTCGGTCATGAATTTCTAGGGACGTACAGCAGTTTCCTGGCAAAGCGCAAGAGGGAGCCTATTTGAGAACTCGAGAGGACTTTGGTGGACGAACACGAGAAGATGGATCTAGAGTTTCTTGACATCAAAGAGGAACAGTGAAAAGTAAAAGTGAAAAGACAGGTTAACCATTTGTCGTAGTTGTCCATTGTAGTTGTTCCGCGGTTCCTCGACCACACAGACAGCCAGAAAGGCATACCAAGGACCAATCACAGCTGCTTTTTGTCTGTGCACTTACGCTTGAGGTCTGTGCGGGTTTGCAACCGTCCAATGCGTAGTCAGGATTTTTTTGAGGTGCCAACGACGGTTGCTGAATCTCTGTGCGGGGGGGTGGTCGCACACAGAGAGACAGATTTGACGGTTGCAGAGGCTATAGTCAGAAGTATAAATTGGCCTTTAGGGACCTTATCACTAGGAGACTAGTAATACAGTAGAGCAGTAGACTAGGACGTCTCTTTGTAGATGTAATGGTGCGAAAAACTCCTCTTAAACCCACCTGATACTGAAATGACTGACCGCACTGGACTGTATTTATACCGCAACACATGCCAGATTTCAACACGATGGTGAGCCGCTTAAACACCACACCAATAGCAAAGCAGACAGTGGTACTTTTAATTACTATGTTAATAGCTGTGTATTTTCAAACCGCAATAAAGATCTTAAAAGAAAGATGTATTTGAGTATCTGGGTTACCCAGAACGTAGATTACAGGTGTCAAACTGGTTCCAGAAAGGGCCATGTGGCTGCAGGTTTTCTTTCCAACCAAGCAATAGCACACCAGACTCCATTCATCTCATCAAGTCATCATGTTCAGATTGGACTCACTTGATGAGATGACTGGAGTCTGGTGTGCTATTGCTTGGTTGGAAAGGAAACCTGCAGCCACACGGCCCTTTCTGGAGCCAGTTTGACACCCCTGACGTAGATTAAAATTATAACTGTTACGTACAATGTGTTGGCGACAATGGATACTAAAAAGAGGCATTTAAGCGGATTCCAGAAAAGAAAAAGAAAAGAAGAGGTGCTTGAAGAACGGAAAAAAACTTCCCAAAATAAACAGGTTCTTTCAAAGAACCGAATTGGGAGAGGTAGACGTTGCTGCTACAGTGAGGAAAGATGGCGACCAGGAGATGAATGGAGAAAGCGCGGGTGAGGAGGGGGGCTGTGAAGACTATGCGAGGTGTTGTTTCTTTAATGCGAGTGAGAGCGTGCAGGCAGTACAATAATTTGTGCATCATGTGCGGATTAGAACTACTGTGATTGCGCAGACAGAACAAGAGGTTGCGGGCCATGGGGAGGAGGTTGCTCTCCCTGAAATGAGTTTTTGGAACTTGCGATGTCTGTAACATGTGGTGGTGCGCTGTCACCAATGGTTCCATTCAAGGTGCACAGTCACAATTTTTCCGTGTGTGATGTGTGATCACATACTACTGAGAATTGCATAATTGCATCTTCTTGTCCAATTTATGGAACTGTCGCCATATCCTGAACCTTTATCACGTGTTGTACTTCATATGGGGCCCATCCAGATAATGTTGCTTAAGGGCCTATTGTTGTGTCGTTACGCCATTGGGTTGAAAGGAAGGTGCTGTCCAAGCTTACATCCATCATGGATGACACCTTCCACCCTCTGCACCAGACTGTAGAGGAGCTGAGCAGCTCCTTTAGTGAGAGATCTTTACACCTTGTTTGTAAAAAGGAACGCTACTGCAGATCATACTTCCCTGCTGCAACCAAACTCTACAATGCCTCACTGCAACAGCAACAACTTCTGCAATAAATAATGTGAAACTACTATTTGATACCCTGTGCAATAACCTGTTTCTTTATATTTGACACCCAGTGCAATAGCTGTATATATAAATATCCATCTTTATAAATAAAAAGCTGTTATATGTAGATGCACTGTATATACTGTATATATCCAACACACCTTTTTCTCCCTTTGGCACATTCTTCTTCTTTGACTATTTGAGCTGAGGTAACAAGTCAATTTCTCCACTGTGAGATCAATAAAGTCAATCAGTGAATCAACCATAAACAGTGCTGATGTTTGAACAACAGAAAGAAGGAATAGATTAGAAATGCTGTTTATTGTCTGACAGCGGGGAAACTGGGAGAGTTTAGGTTTATGCTGATGTCTGCTTGTAACACAGCCGTATGTGTGATGTTACCAGGGTTAAAAGCGCTGAAACCTAGCTGGGTTTCACTCTAAAAGCTGTGAAAACAAACGCATCCGAGCACAGCTGCTGAGCAGTGCTGGGAAATGAAACACCTGCCTTTCACTTTGTTGATCTTATATTCTCCTCTTGTCTTCAAAGCCAAATTATAAGTCCAGTTTAATCATCCAGATATTATGCAGTCAGATTTAAACTTGTATTCAGATCCATCAACATGCAATGGTTGATGTTCAGCGTCAGTGTTTGCAAAAAAAGGGTTTCAGATCTTAACAGGGTTTCTTTTTTCCTGGAGGTGTTACCAGATCAAAGCTCTTCTGAGGTTGTGGGGACAGACGGATGGTTTCTTGTGGCAGGCGGCTCTGCTGTTTTAGACGATGTGTGGAATCTGAAATTTGGCTGAGAGTGCCTGCTAGAAAAGAACTTCCACACTGCTTGTTCACGGTTTCCACCGGTCATTAAAAGTCATTATATTATTATTTATTTAAATGAAGGCCTTAAATGGCATTGATAATGATGGCATTTAAAATGCTCTCTTAAAAAAAACAAAAAATCTATTTCATCACATATATTATATTACTATATATTTGCGCAAAACTACTTTACTGTGTTTTTATATATTTATATATATATATAAAAAAACTACTAATACTTCTGCCCACTATTGAATTAAACTTGAAGTTTTTGCTGAAATTGAAGGAAACAATTTATTTTTTATAGGAAAAAAGGGATCTGTACGTAGACAAAGAGTTTTACATCTTCTTTCTAAAAATATTTTTTCTACCTATCTTTCATATTATCCTCCGTGAGTGAAATTCGTCCTGTATTTAGTCAGGTTTAGTCTGTTTTTGAGTAAAAACTGCTTGATGTTTGTCATCCTACTTACTGCAAAGTAAAGAAAATTGGCTTATCAACAATAAATAAATGGAAATGTTCCAAATATTTGGAAAAGTTTGGAATATTTCATTTGTCTGCATCTAATTTTAAAGGTGTGACTTCAGTGGTCGTCTTACTTTAAAATGTTCTTTTAAGGTAGGACTTTCCTACTGCATTAATTAAATGTGCTATCGGTTCAGATATGTACCATACTTAATGGGAGCCACATGTTGGCCTAAATATGTAATTTTTCCAAAATTGGCACTTGCCATATGTAAAAACCCACAAATACCTCAACAATTATACATCTGTTATTATATTTATCACCCATTGATACTGGGTTGATGACTTCTATGCTGCCTTCATGCGGTCTGGTAAAGATGGTCCTTACCACTTGAAGTGAAGTGAAACATGTTGGATGCTAAGATTATCCTCACCTCCTGCTTGGACAAGATGGTAATAAACTTTCTAGTTCATCTGCTACAGGAAGAAAAGGATGCATCAAATGCATCGTGTGACTGCTGAGGAGCATCTGACAAAATCAAACCGTAACGATTGCTTAAAAAATTCAATTAAATTTCAGTTTTTCTGATGATTTATATAGCGCCAATTCACAACACGTCATTTCAAGGCACTTTACAGTTCCCTAGATCATACTGTCAAATGAATTCAAAGTTTTCTATCTAAGGAAAGCCAGCTGATTGCATCGATTCATTGACTCGAAGGCAATCCTTCACACTAAGCGTGCTTGTAGCAACAGTGGAGAGGAAAATCCTCCTTTTAACAGGAAGAAACCTCCAGCAGAACCAGGCTCAGTGTGAGCGGCCATCTGCTGAGGCCGACTGGGGTTCAAGGAGACAGAAGCAGACAGAAAAAGAAACAGAGATACAAAAAGCAAGTGTAAACCAGCTCTACATACGGCTCTGTCCAGGAAACGCACATCCAGGCAGACAAGCTCCGAGCCAGCTCCCATGTCAGAGGATGAAGAGAGCACACCCATTTAGTCACAGTCAGAGAAACGGGACTACACTGGAAAAACAGGCCGAACTCAAACAAAATGACACAAGTTTGGACAGAATGGGGGTAAACAAACTGCAGTTGGTGGCCATTAATAAAATCATCAGTTTCGGGATTTTTTTCCTTATATCCTGCAGCTCTGAATCCTCATCTTAAAAGGTTTCTGGCTTATGGAGAAAGCTGAGAGATGATTTCATAGGAGATGAACCTGAAACCAAAATAGTCAGGCTGTTTTCAGAGACCCTAGAAACCCCCAGTAACCCTGCAGTTTGATAGCAATGTTCAGTGCTGAAATCCTATGAATCAGTCAGTGGAGAATAGTTGTTTGAAAGCATTTTCACATTAATGGTGCTTCAGTGTGACGAGGCGCTGCAGATAAGCGCCTTCTGGCACTAAAGAAGGTTTTAGCCTTCAATGATTACGCCTGTTTGTCATCTGTTTCTGTTCACCTGGAAACTCTGAGCCATAAAACGGTTCAACTTTACCTGTTTTGGGGGAATAATTTTAATCTCCTGAACATCTGCTGTGGTGTTTGGAGCTCAGCTGAAGAAACTGTTTCCTGCCTGATCAGATGCTGCAGCCCTCATGTTTTTAAATGTGTGGCCTCTAAAAAGCTAACCTTGGATGTGAAACAGAGCTTTTCATTCTCCTTGTGTTCCCATTTTTTTTTTTATAATATCAAGATGTTTTTATATTATAATATTATATCAGACCAGATTAATTATTAATCGTCGGGTGATAAGATCAACTAATTTTAGATTAATTTATTAATCAATAACTTGCATCCCTGATATCAAATTGAAATGTTAGCATTGGGACAACCCTATTATGCAGCCCTACCCTATTATTTTAAAATAATAGCTGAAAATCTTTATATATAAATCTGTAATCAGGGAAGAGTTTTTTTCTTTGGATTAACTGTACTCACATTTTCTTGTGAAGTGTTTAGTGTTTGTTTTTTGAATTGTTTCATCAGGTCTTTATTAATAATTATAGATTATTTTTTTATTATGTAATTCAGAATATGGTAATATTCCTTTGGGATGTCTGCTACATTTCCATTACGGTTCTAATTATATTTCTGCCATAACCAATGTAAAAAATTAGGTTCCTGAGACTAAAGGCCAATTAATGCTTCTGACGCATAGCCTCTGCAACAATCAAATCTGTCTCTATGCGCGACCACACCCGTCGCGCAAACGTTCTGCAACTGTCGTTGCGCACCTCAAAAAACTCCTGACTACGCGTCGGACGGTCGCAAACCCACGCAGACCTCAAGCGGAAGTGCGCAGACAAAAAGCAGCTGTGATTGGTACTTAGTATGCCTTTCCGGCTATCTGGGCGGTCGTCTTTCTCGATTCGGTGCCGGGGCGCGCCATTTTTAAAAACCAAGAAACAACTACAATGGACAACTACGACGAAAGGTTAATTGAGGACGTTCGCTCCATTAACAGAGCCTGTTCCTCTTCGATGTCTAGCAACTCCAGTGCCACTGTTGTTTTGGAAAATAAACACTTCCGCCGCCGAAGTTCTCCTGAACATTCACTGAAGTTCTCTCGAGGTCTCCAATAGGCTCTCCCTTGCGCTTTGGCGGGAAACTGCTTTGCGCCCCTAGAAATTCCAGACCGACGGTGCAGGAGCATACCAGCAAAACTGGTTTGCGACCAGATCCAAGCAACATTTGATGTGTGCGGATGCAGAAGTTTAATCTGCCCTTAAGCCATCTAGTATTTCAGTGCTAACGCCTGTTCTTGCGGTTTCTTTAGGTCTCCTGGTCGGGGCGTTGGACACGGTGCTGGACTCCAATGCCAGGGTCACACCATTCCGCATCCTGTTGCAGGTTCCTGGTTCTCAAATCAGCTGGGTGATCGCCAGCGGTGAGTAGAATCACCACTTTTTCACCTGTTCCTCCCTAAAAGCCTCTATTGCCATTTGAGGTCACTATATGTGTGTTACACCGTAGTTTTGTTTTTACGGCTTTTTGTCCAACAGGAGCCACCATAGAGGAAGTAAACGAGCACTGGGGCTGGCTGGTCCGAAACCTACTTCAATCTCTGTCTGTGTTTGAGAACAGAGAAGATGCAGTCGGCTTTGTGCGAGGAAAAGTTAAGGTTTGAATAATGTCTGTTTCCATAAAATAAAAAAAAAGACTCAAAAGCTAAAAGTCTCCTTCCTGAAATGAGCTGAATGGGTGTCCTGTGCAGGGCCTTATTGCAGAGGAGGTTCAGGGACGTCAGGCAGCTCAGGAGGAGGATCCAGAGAAGTTCAGAGAGGCCCTTCAGAAGTTTGAGCTGCACTTTAGCCTCCCTTCATCAGAGAAACTGGTGACCTACTACTCCTGCTGCTGCTGGAAGGGCCGGGTGCCTCGGCAGGGCTTCCTCTACCTCAGTGTCAACCACATGGCCTTCTACTCATTTCTGCTGGGAAAAGAAGGTATGCAGGACAAACAGTCACACAAAGCACAGTTTAGTTTATCAAGAAATGCACTCCGTCTTTATCAGCTATGTTAAACCTTCATAAACATTTTTAAATGTAGCAACTAAGAAAAAGTCATATTTCATTGGATTTTTAGTGATGAAGAAGTACAATTAAAGCATGTGAGTCATGCTCTTTTATGATTTTGAATCTTCCTAAGTCAATAATAATCGGACCACCCTTCCACTTCGGGATATATCTCCTCAAGGTGTGTCCAACTACATCCCATTCTTCCTCTTAAAATAGCTCAGGAAGATTAATGGAGAGGAAGATGAACAGAGATCTTCAGGTTTTGCTGCAGATTCTCTATTGGAATCAGGTCTGGACTTTGACTGGGCCGTTCAAACACACAGTCAGGCTTTGATCGTAGACATTTCCCATCAGCACCGGCTTTATATTTTCCTATACCAGAGGTCACAGATTAGCGGACTGCGGTCCGGATCCGAACCCGACCTGATTTAAAACATTTATAAATTATGGCCTGTTGTCTGACGACTAATTTCTAATGTCTAATTTCCCTTGAGTTGCTTCTGTTAATAGGGTAAAGCCCTCTGTAGCTTAAATTATATTTTTTTATTATAAAAGTCAATGTATAACAAGGATGCATTAACAACCTAATTTTATTTAAGTGTAAAGTTTACAGATTATCTGTTTACAGATTATAATTAAAAATGTCTGTGAACCTTTACTGGTTGATGATTTTCTTTATTCAAACCCCACTGATTTTTAATTGGTTACACCTGAACTAGAGTGAATCAATGACACAGGAAGTCACTCGCAGAACGTGACTTGGTCATTTTAACAGTCATTGTTATAATAGTTTTGTCATTCCAGTAAAGTTTTGTGTGATAAAAGAATCTCATTATGATGAGTAGGTCGACAGCCGGAAATGTGTTTCTCTCTTTATATCCTCTTCTGTTTTTGGAGCCATGACACCTTTTCAGTCAGAACTGATGTGTGTGTGTGTGTGTGTGTGTGATCTTTTTATTTAAAAGTCAATGTATAACATGGATGCATAAAAACCTCATTTTATTTCAGTGTTAAATTCTGTTTCATGTAACAGATTGTAATTTAAAATGTGTCCGGACCTTTACTGGATGATGATTTTCTTTATTCGGACCCTGCTGATTTTTAATTGGTTACCCCTGCACTAAACCGTCTCAACTTTCAATCTATTCCTTCTAAAGAAGAGCCTTCCCAAAGAATGATGCTGACACCACAATGTGTTGGATTGTGGATTCAAACTAGTTTTTATGCAAAAAAAAAAAAAAAAAAAAAAAACGCCTTCTTCCATCCTTTTTTGGTTGAGTCCCTTACAGGATTTGTAGCAAACTGCAAGTATGTTTTTTGAAAGTTTTCTTCCAACTCTTTATTACTTGCTTCTCTTCCATAAAGCTGCTCTTTTGATGTATTTTTCACCTAAGCTGTGGATCTCAGCAGCTCCTTAAAAGTTACCTTTGACCTATGAGCTGCATCTCTGGGTAATGCGCTCTTTGTCCTAAATTAGTCGGCTCCAATAAACTGTATCTTTCTTTACTCTTATGAATTAATTTAGCTTGTTTTTCTCCTGCATATCACACTTCTCTTTTTTTTGTCCCCAGTGAAGTTTGTGATCCCCTGGGCGGAGGTAACTCGGTTGGAGCGGGTCTCCACTGCTCTGATAACCGAAGCGATCAGGGTCACCACCCGAAAGCGACAGAGAGAGTTCTCCATGTTCCTGAACCTGGATGAGGCCTTCGGGGTCATGGGTCAGCTGGCTGACATCACCCTGAGGCGGCTGCTGGACAGCGAAGGCCTGGAACTGGACAGAGTGCTGCAGCAGACGGCACGCATATCAAAGAGGTTAGATAAAGGCAGATAAAAAACAGATTTGAAGTATAAAAACCTAAATAAAATCTTTCATTTTTAACTACTTAGAAGCTTTAAACTGCTTTCCTGTAATGAACAGTTATGATCTATATGAAGACAAGAGGTAATGTCCCACCGTGTGAGAGAGAGATAGAGAGAGAGCAGACAGCTCTGCAGTTAAACCAGATTACCTTATTATGTTTTATATTTAAAAGCAAAATTAATAGATAAAACCTATTTCAATATATATTGTAAAAAAATATAAAATAAGCAAAGTTAGCATTAATATACACACTGTTTTTTTAAAGACCTCAACAATATTGAATGGGGTAAGGATGAGCCTTTATTATAAAGTAACAATTCTGCTAAATATGCACACTGGTGATAAATAATGATGCAGTATTTTTCTTAAACACCCAATGTAAGCTTTTTGAACATTTTATGATTGCACATTCAATACCATGAGCCCCCCCAATAAGTCACACGTATGATTGCATTATCTTTCCCCGTGCACGTGGCTCGCTTTTAACACACCGTGTGGATTCTCTTCTACTCGTATTTTTCTGTGCAATCATGTCAACTTTTGTCACTTGAGGGAGTAACCATCGCGAGAAAGTAAACTGCCTGTGATTGGCTGCTTTTCAGAAAATCACCTCTACTGTTTTCTTCATAGTTGTGGGTAGTGAAGTTAGCAAAAAAACACTTTAGGACAATTGCTTTTCTCTTAAAGGCAAGCCAAGTTTATTTACAGAGCACATATCTGTACAGAGAGAATTTAAAGTGCTTTACATTAATTTATCAAAAAAATACAAGGAAAGTAAAAGAAGAATATAAGTTAGTAAAGATAAAAACAGGTAGTAAAACTAATAAAACAGTTGGACCATAAATTTAAGCTAATAATACCTCAGTTAGTGGTTTAATTTCAATAGTCGAAGGCATTTTTTTAATATTGGGGTTTTAACTTTGACTTAAAAGAACTCAGACTTTCAGTATTTTTTAGGTCTTCTGGGAGTTTGTTCCAGATCAGTGGAACATAGGAACTAAATGCTGCTTCTCCATGTTTGGTTCTAGTTCTTGGTGAACAGAGTAGGCAGGAACTACTGTAGAAGACCTGAGTGGTCTGGGAGGTTGATGCACTGACAACAAATCTGTAAAGTATTGAAGTTCTGATCTATTCACTGATTTATAGACTAACAGAAGCATTTAATATTTACTCTCTGAGCTACAGGGAGCCAGTGGAAGGACTTCAGAACCGCGCTCATATGTTCTACTTTCTTAGTTCTAGTGAGAACCTTGGCAGCAGCGTTTTGGATCACCTGTTAAGACACTGTTGCTGTAATCGATCCTACTAAAAATAAATGCATGAATAAGTTTTTCTAAATCCTGCTTTAAAGAGTTGAAATAAAATGAAGTCATCATTAAATAACTGAGTTTAATTCTTTCCTGAATGTGTTCTAGCAGCAGCAGCAATGCGCTCCTAAATTATTAATGTTAAATTTGGAACTACATATGAGCTCAGCTAACGTCTATATTGAGGAATGTGAGTCTTGAACTTCACTTCTAATCAGTTTGCAGCTGCTGTTAATGTTTGTTTTTTTTTTTTGGTGTCCAGCATTTCTTTATAGTCAGTGGATTAGAGAGATGCCTGTTTACGACCGAGTATTAGGGCCAGGTTAGAGAGTTTTTTTCATTTATTGTGAGAATAAAGTTGTAACATTATGAGAATAAAGTTGTAATGTTACGAGAAATAAGGTCACAATGAGAATAGTCATAAACTTACAAGAATAAAGTCTTAATATTAAGAGAATAAAGTCCTAAAATTATGAGTTTCAACCTAACAGCTCTCTGGAAATTGCCCTGTTGGTTCAAATGTTTAACTGTTTTTAACCAGCTATTGTTTGCGTTTGTTTTTTTTATTTATTTTTTTATAATGTGTTTGTTTAAAGATACTAATTATTAATAGGTTTTAATAGTTTCTATATGAGCAACAAATGCAATAAAGAGAGCAAAATAAGGAAGAAGAAATAAAACATGTTGCACACATAGACCAAAGGGAAGAAAACAGGAACTGAGAACTTAACGTGTGTATGCAAAAATATATTAAAATAACAGCCAGACTGATACTGCTAACACCTACAAAATAACTTATTATTCATGATGAAAAGTGTTTTTATTCTAAAATATCATTGGTTTATCTGCTCCCTTACATTTTCTTACTCAGTTATACCAATTTAATTTTTAAATTGGTAAAACGCTTGTTTATTCAGTTTGTTTCTCTCACTCTTTCTTTTTTATTTGCTTAACTGCAACTGTAATTATTAGTCTTTCAGAATATTACATTTTGGCACATAAAGGAATTTTCATTTGTGCACAAATCTTAGATTTACCTCAAACATTAGAATATGCTGCTATAAAGATTTCCAATATGCACATGTAAAGATTATAATACGTTTGTTTTGTGAAATTGCCAAATTTTCGATGCATTTCATCGTCTAAAAAAAGTTTAGCACAATTCCAAAACGGTTTGTTGACCTGAGGCGCTGTTAGGGGTTATAATTTGTCTGACTAGGAACCAACTAGCTCTGCACAAGTTGGAGGTCAGGACATTTAAAACACAAAAATAAGACCCTATAGGTATTAAACAAATCAGAGTCTTTTTTCATTGTAGGGAATTTCACTCACTTCTCAGGCTGGGGGTTAGAGTCCATTCCCACTGTTCTAACAACCAACTTGACTCAAAAAATTGTCAGCAAACCGGTTTGCAAGGGTCACCATACCCTGAGATTTCTTGAATATTGTTCTTAAAACTCTGGCTGGCTCTCCCCAATGAATGGAAACTAAACACAGATATAATTTAGTCAGATGATATCTAATTGTTTATGTTTAATTTATTTCTGTATTTTATCTGTCAATGAGGAAATTGGTTTGACTGTGATTAAAGGGAAATGTAATTAAACTATTACAGTTAGGGCCAGAAATATTTGGACAGTGACACAAGTTTTGTTATTTTAGCTGTTTACAAAAACATGTTCAGAAATANGTGTACAATTCCTACATTTTCTATCAGATATTTTTGTTCAACCCTTTAAATTAAACGTTACAATCTGCACTTGAATTCTGTTGTAAAGGTTTCATTTCAAATCCAATGCGGTGGCATGCAGAGCCCAACTCGCGAAAAATTTGTTACTGTCCAAATATTTCTGGCCCTAACTGTATATTGAAGAGCCTTTTATTAAGAAACAATTAACTTGTTCAATTTGCCTTTGACAATGGTACAAATGTTGGAGTTTAAGCCTTATATAAATGAAAGAGAAAAAAAAATAGAGTAGATGTTTGTGCTCTATTTTTGTGTTCTTTGCTACATCCTGTCAACAGAAGTTATGCTTTGCTTTATTAGATTTTTTTAAATATTAATTTGCTCATTTGGCTGTAACACCATCCAGGAGAGAAATATCAGCTGTGCTGCTGCTATCAACACCTTTGTTTATGAATGTTGGAGATCCGCCTATTTTCCAGTGTGGTCCTGTTTCTCTGACTGTGACTGGCTGGATGTGCTCTCTTTCATCCTCTGACATGGGAGCTGGCTCGGAGCTCGTCTGCCTGGTTGTGTGTTTCCTGGATGGAGCCGCCTTTTACAGCTGCTTTTTGTATCTCTGCTTCTGTTTCCTTGAACCCCAGTCGGCCTCAGCAGATGGCCGCTCACACTGAGCCTGGTTCTGCTGGAGGTATCTTCCTGTTAAAAGGGAGGTTTTCCTCTCCACTGTCGCTACAAGCATGCTTAGTGTGAGGGATTACCTTCCAGTTGATGCAATCAACTGGTTTTCCTTAGATAGAAAACTTTGAATCAATTTGACTGGATGATCTGGTTAAACTGTAAAGTGCCTTGAGATGACGTGTTGTGAATTTGCGCTATAGAAATAATCAGAAAAACTGAATTAAACTAATTTCTATTTGTTTCAGTGCCGTTACTCTAATCGCAATAAATAAAAATTAATTCAAATCTAAATCTCAAGCTATCTCTTTTTAATCTTTTTTTCCTTCAGGATCTTAGAGGAACAGGCCATCAGAGAGTACGTCTTGGCTTTGTTTCGGCTCCCCCGTTCAGAGAAGCTCTACGAGGTGGCCTCATGCTCGGTGTGGACGCCGCACAGCCGCTCCCATACAGCCGGGACGCTCTACACCACCGACAGCTATCTGTGTTTCTCCAGCAGAGAGGAAGGCAGCTGCCTTCTGCTCATCCCCCTCTCCGAGGTACACAACCGGTTTTCTTCCTCATAATCTTCATTGTCACAGATGGAACAGTCTTATGTAGTCAGTAAAATAATAAATTAGCTTGTTTATTTGTAGACCTTACTGAATGATTGTGGAGCACCCTATGAAAGCCTGGGTGTTACATGGTAATTTTAACAATAAATGTATTATATGTGAAAGCAATAAACATTAGAAAACAAGATTTCCTTTAAAATGTCCCATACATTTTATAAGTTTTTTTTTTGTTCTGGTCAAGTCTGAACTTGCATGAACCCATGAGAGAATGTGAATCACTTCACTACCTACCAGAGAAGGGTTCCCTCACTTTAAATAAACTAAGCCTGTGGTTGAGCACACATATAAACATTTCTACTGGAAATTAAATGTTTCATCTAATAACAAGTTTTTTCCCACCAACAAAAAGTTAGAGTCGTTGAAAGGTAGTGATGAACAAATCTGTTCAAATCAGGTTTACTTATTTCTTAGAGGACAACTAAGGGAAGCCACGTTTTAACTTACTCACAGTGTTTGTTTATAACAAAATGTCGTCTTTGATAGGATTTCTAGCAGTGTTGTTTTTGACAGCCATCTTAGATTTAGTCTTTAGGACGAAAACTATTGTTAGTTTTAGTCACATTCTGGTCATTGCGATATGTGATCGTTTTAGTCGTCTAAAACTTAAAAAGGTTTTAGTCAGTTTTATGTTGCACTTAAAAAAACAGTTAACCTTTATAATTTTAAATAACCACCAGATTATTTATCAGACTGACAGCTCTAGCCTAGATACTACAATAACTGGGTGTAGAATGCTGCTGTGCAGTTCATCATTGCTGTTGGGCAGAAAACTTTGATATATTGAATCTAAATAAATGTTTTGTTTTTTGTTTTTTTTAATGAAATAATGCCCTACTTTATAAAAAGTTGTGAAAATAGCAGATCTAGTTCAACACATCATATTGGTTAATATAGCAGACGGACAAGCTAACTAAATGTACAATAAAGGAATGGTTTTAGACATACGTTCCCATCTAAAAGCAAACACTTCCTGATCTACTATGAATGATGCATTACACACAGATCAACAAAATCTTTATTGCTCCAAAGAAGCAAAGAACGAAACATTCTTCTTTATACTTTGGCAGTTTTGGCTTTATTCTGAGAATTGACCCCTTAGTTACCACTGCTCAGGGGTCAAAGTAGATTATCAGACCAAAGGGATCTGATATAACAGGCAAATACGCATATAATCTACATAATTGCCTTATAATGCTATGCCAATCCAGACCTAAATTTCAATACCGTATATTAACTGAAATGTTGAAATATTGTAGAAATATTCAAAGATCTGTGTACCTTTTAATCTGTGTTTATCCAAAAATAAACAGAATGCAATAAAATAGTTACCTAAGACATAATTTAGGGATTCCTTTTGATAGAAATGAAACAATGTTAAGTATTACCTCTTGTGAACTAGAAGAAATAAAATCTTGATTGTTAGACAAAGGGAATTTTTATGCTTGGCAGAGGATGATCAGCCACATAGTTTATTAAGTAGCAAGAGCAGGAAGAGCCATACGGGTGAGAGCGAACCATCGGTGTGGAGCGTGAAGCCCAGACTCTGAGCTACGCACGGGTAAAGACGCCGTTCTGCACAAGCATAGCTGGAAGAGCAGAGTTTGTCGCGGTTGAGCGAGCAGTACCAGACGATTCCGGGTCATTTTCTCCCCTGCTGCTGCTGCCATGGACCATCTGTGGTCATGTAGAATGTGCAGCGCTGCACGCCAGGTGAGCTGCATGACCAAACAAAACGCAGCAGCACGACTGATTCTGCTTAGCTTGTCTAA
>NW_015151254.1:229343-240235 GCF_000732505.1 Cyprinodon variegatus | reverse complement strand
AAAATGTAAATGGAAAGATTCGGGGCTTAAAATAAAACTCAAGATTTGTACTTTTTTATGTTGTGTAATTTTCTTTTTCTTCTACTTGAAATTATAAAACTGGTATCGAAAAAAGTATCGTTCAGGAACCGGTATCGAAGTGAAGGTATCGGTATTGGTACCGGAACCGAAAATTTTTGAACAATACCCAGCCCTACATCACAATGATGCATTTTAAATGTCCCACAGACCACCCGCTAACATTTTTATTTAGTGTAGTCTCGTCGACGAAAACTCACACTCATGTCTCGTCATGTTTTAGTCATAAAAAGATGCACGTCCAGACGTGAACGCATTACTCCTGTGCTGTCATCACTCCCACTGACCTCTAGTCCGGTTTAGAATCGATTTTAAACTTGTGTTTGTTTTTAACGCCATTCATGGCTTGGCCCCCTCTTACTTGTCTGAGATTTTAACTTTTCGCAATTGTGGCAGAGCTTTGCGCTCCTCGGGTCAGCTTCTGTTAGAGGTCCCTAGGTCAAGACTCAAACAGTGGGGCGATCGTTCTTTTGCCGTAGCTGTTGCCAGACTGTGTAACAAACTACCCCCTGACATCCGCACCACTACTGACCTCAGCCTTTTAAAAAAAAGCTTAAGACCCATTTTTTAAAATTAGCATTAAATTCTGACTAGGGTAATACTGTCTCTTAGCTGTCCTCCTTCTGTCTGCTCCTTTCTATGCACTTCTGGAAGGCTTTCAATGTCCTGCAGCGCTGCACCACTACAGCACTTTTAATTCTATCTGTATGTTTTGTATGTGTTATGTATTGTTATATGGCTTTGTTGTAAAGCACTTTGGGTACCATTTGGCTATTGTAAAGGGCTATACAAATAAACTTGATTGATTGATTGATCAAAGATCCATGTTTAGCTCCCCAGTTTTCATTATCGTCATGAAAAAAAGACATTTGAATTGAGAAAGCTTCCTGGAGGGGAAGCGAAATGTCTTTAAACCTTGGAAACCAAGTCAGTGGATTGTTTTTAAACTTTTACGGCATGAAAGAAAAGTAATAAATGAAACAATTTAATAATCAATGAGGAAAACAACACTGATGATAGGTAATTTAGTTATTTGTCATTTTATAATTTAATGGTATTTACTGTAATATTCAATATAAATAAAATTGACCATCTAAAAAGCAATATGGATATATTTCCTTTTACATTTTTAAGAACATAGTTTAAGATGCTCCACACAGACATACATGTCAATTTAATGTTAAAGTAAGAATATAAACAAGTTTATAAACATACAAGACATTTCAGGTATAGTGGGGTTTACTCGTCAGAATAATGTCTGACTTAATGAGTTTCCAGTTGTGCCTGAACGCGTTCACTGAACGAAAGTTCATGAACTCGTTCATATTTTGGGCGAACGTGAACTGAACGTACTGCATTACTGCCTGATGAACATTATTGTGAACTCGTTCATTCTGGTGTCTGTGAACGGCACGCTCTCTCAGTTCAGCTCCGTTCAATAGGTTGCCAGATTTCTATAGAGTCCTCCAGGCGAAACCCCGGCTAAATCACACCGTAAACAGGCCTTAATATGTAGCGGGAAAAACACCCAATCTGGCAACACCAGCTACCAGCGTCGTAGCCTACAGCTGCGTGCGTCATCAAAACAAAATGCAGCGCGGAAGCGACCGTGGAGCCGACAAGCATCAGTATGATCACTTAAAACAGTTTTATGACCAGGTGGTCGGTGAGGATGATGGCAACAATCTTACATTTCTCTGCAAACTTTGCCCGCCGGCTTTCAGTAAAAAAATCCGCACTTCAGTAACATCCAAAGCAAATCTGAAACGGCATATGTACTGAAATGGATTTTCAAATGGAAAAAAATATTAAAATTAAAAAAACATTTGCTCCTTAAAGACTACTTTCCTGTTTTTCTTTTAATAATTCCTCATAAAAAAAAGACCATTCAAGCAGCACATTTTTCCTGATGTTTTTGAGAATATACTGTAGGGGTGAAAGCTGCAGCTGCTACTAGTGTGAAGTGAATGGACAGCAACAAAGCATTAAAGCAACAATGGGGAAATCTGTCCCCTCAATGCTAATGTAAACCCTGGTTGGATAAGGATTCAAAACTGGATATGAAGATAAAATCTGACGCACAGTTTCAGTGTTACAACTGATAAAAATAATTGCTGTCTGTGGTTCTACAGTAGGCTATGGTGTAATTGAGCAATATATGAAAAAAAAAGAACTATGAACTAGTTCATTTTTTTGAACTGTGAACTTAGTTCAAAATTTTTAATTATGAACTATGAACTGAACTAGTTCATTTTAAAATGTGTGAACTGAACTTTGAACTAGTTCACGTAGAAAGAGAACTTTCCCAACACTGCCTCTAGTCTACTTTACTCTGTTCACCTCAAAGTGAAGGTTTTATTTGAACACATGACTGGTTCTGCTCAGTGTGACGGAATCAGCTCTAAACTAAATGAGAAATGAAGAAAAATGTGTGAGTTTCAATTTATTTAAACAGGTGCATCTCTGTGGGCCCAGATATCTTTTTATCTGAAAGGTTTACTTTGACAGTTGCTGGTTAAAGAGTAACAGGCAGACATTTCCTCTTGTTGATAATGTTTGCCAGCTCACACATTACAGTTGTTTTACAGAAAGTATAATCTGAGAGTTAAATTGTGTTATTTATCTCTTAAGGAAAGAAAAATGTAAAGAAATCTGAATGCTAACTGAAAGAAGGTGATTGCTCCTGTTAGATAAAACTGCCTCTTTATTCTGCATCAATAGTTAAATTTGTGCTTCACTGGGTTATAGTGTCATTGGGTTTAGACTGAACAAAGCCAACAGTCAAGTTAAACATTTCACCACAATCTCACTGTTTCCAGTTTGCAGTGGTCACTGGGGTTCCAGATGAAATGTGCTCCTGTTTTAATAGGACTAGAGCTTAACATTAAATGTGGTTTCTAATCTACTAGTCAGTTGAACTGTAAGGGTGAAATGTTAAACTGATCCAAGACAATGTTGATCAGTTACGATCTCTTATGTTAGCCCATATCATCATAAGAATGTATTTAGTATTAGGCTTCAAAAACTGATCTAGTTAATCAACATTTTATTAAAATAAGTGCATTTGCAGTTAATCGGAGCAGGTAAATAAGATGATCTTCCAAAGGAATTAGTATTTTTGCCCTTTTATTAGATATGATGAATTTTAAGTTCTTATTTTAAATGCAAATGATTATATTCTATTGGCACTTTTTACCTACTTGCTCAAATATAGGGAAAATACACTTTATTCAAGAAAAATGATTAAATTTAGCTGTTCCAAAAAAAGGAAATTTAAAAACAATCCACTGGACTTTGTTTCCAAGTTTGAAGACGTTTCACTTCTCATCCAGGAAACTTTTTCAATTCAAAATGTCTGGAGTAGTGTTGAGTTCAAAGTTTTATACAGTAGCCCATTAAAACCTTGTTTTTGTTTTGAAAACATGCAAATTGAAACGGACGAAGGGGTTCATCCCTTTGGAATGGGGGTCATTTGGCTTCTTTTTTTTACCCTGCAAAGCCCCATACCCGTCTAAGTGTCTGTGTACAACATATGGGATGGCAATTTTTTTGCGCAAAGACATTGCCATCGCTGGAGTCTCTGAAAAACTCAAGAGGATTTTCTCCAAACACAAAATCCCAGTACATGTCAAACCAAACAAGAAAGAGGCTAGTGCTAGTAGATCTTTTATATTGGAGAAACCAAACAACCTCTCCACAAACGCATGGCCTAAAAGAGAAGACCTTCCTCCTTGGGAAAAGACTCTGCTGTCCAGCTGCACTTTATGGAGAAAGGACATTCTTTTGAGGACCAGAATGTTCACATTCTGGAAAAAGAATATAGGTGGTTTGAGAGGGGTGTGAAGGAAGCCATCTATGTTAAGAAAGAAAAAACAACCTTAAACAGAGGAGGAGGACTCAGGTTTCAGCTTTCAAAAACTTACAATGCAGCTATTGAGTTAATCCCTTCCTGCTATCATTGCAGCCCCAGCCTCTGTACAGGGGAGCGGAGGACCTCGCCTTTTCAGCCAGGCCAACAATTCCCCTTAACAACCCCCCTTTCATACATTTAGACGGGTATGAGGCTTTGCAGGCTAACAAAAGAAGCTAAACGACTCCCATTCCAAATGGGTGGACCCCTTTGACTGTTTCAATTTGCATGTTTTCAAAACAAAAACAAGGTTTTGATGGGCTACCGTATAAAACCTTGAACTTACCGCTAGTCCCAACATTTTTGAATTGAAAAAAGACTCCTGGTGGGGAAGTGAAACGTTTTCAAACTTGTTTTTAATTTATCTTTTTTTTGGACCTGGATTACTGAGAATCTTCAACAGCAAATTTAGCAGTTTGTTTTTAAATGCAGGGTCCCTAACAGGAGCCAGGAACCGTTCTACAGGGCTACTGGTTCCTGTTGGCCCCTCTCTAGAACTGCTCTTGGTTTTCAGATGGATTGTAATAAATAAAAGGCCTGGTGACTAACTTTCCATGTATATAAAGAGATAGTCAGCCTGCTCTTTACCCTCTTCTTTCTAACCACGTGTATCATCATGCTTTCCCTTCTTCCTCCACTATTGCGGTTTCTTCATAATGCTTCCCGCTTTTACAAAAATTCTTTCTACCTCCACCCAACTGGTATATTATGTTTTATTTCTTGAATTATTGTGATCAAATCCTCTCAGGTAATTACTTAACCTTTTTCAAACACTAGTAAAACGTTTTGTGATCATTTCAGAGTCATTTAATAAAAAGCAGGAGGTTTAGCTCTACAGTATCAGGCCTTAATCCTTGGTTCAACAGTCACATTTTGTGCTCCATGATTCCTTCCCTTCTGATTTTGCTGAGGGGTAGGAACATATTTCCACCATCATTTCTTTGTCGACAGACTGATCCTATTTTCCCTTTATTTATTTATTTATTTATTTTATTTATTTTAGGTTTTGTCCATAGAAAAAGCAGAGAGCACCAGCCCCCTTCCCAACCCTGTAATCGTGAGCATGCGGACCAAAAAGGCCTTCCAGCTGATCGAGCTGCAGGAAAGAGACGAGCTGGTGGAGAGCATGAACTCCAGGCTCAGAGCTCAGCAGTGGAAACACTCTGTGTTTCGCAATAAGAGGGACAGCAGGAGGAGTGTGGTGAGAATGTCAGCGAACTCTTTCACAACACACTGATTTATATATCTTAATTATTTCACCTCTTAGCTTTTCTGCTAACAGCGCAAACTAAGCACTTTGCTCCGTTTCTAACTCTATTCTTATAAGCTTTACAGAGCATTCAGACTTCAATGTTTAATCAGAACATACTAGTGCTTGAAAACTGCTCAGAGGAAGAGGCCCTCACCATAAACTGAGTTAAACAGACCAGAAAAGCCAGTCTGACGTTAGCAGCAAAATCATCTGACATCCAAAAAGTTAATCCAAAGTGGTATTCTTGGATTTCACATAAAAAGTGTAAATAATCACACGGAGACATTGTGTTGCTGTCATTTAAAGGCTCCTGCTTGTGTTAAGATAGGGTCAGATGTTTGTTCCTCTGCTCAGATTGACAGATATCCTCTGCCACTGTTCATTTCTGCTCCTTTTACCCTCAGATTCCACATACTCCGTCAGCGCTGCGCCCCGCTCACTGAATACTTTCACATCCACCACTACTCCCCGCACGTCACTGTCCACGTACGTCTTCTCTGTCCGTCACCATCAAAATACGGAGCCGAGCTATTTTTTGCTCCGCTCTGGTCTGGCCAGGTCAAGATCCGCAATTGCAATCGCACCAAACAGGAAAAAGAACGTCGACAAGATCTGGTTTGTCAAATTAAAATATAGTAACGATGGATTGGTAACTACAAATTAGAGCATAATTCTTATATATTCCCAAAAACGAAGGCCGTTAAATTAAGTGATTGGATGGAAACTATTGGTACTTCAACATATCGGGAAGATGATTTCTCATCTCGATCAAAATATTTATTTTATACCGACAGGCTTAAAGTTTAATCACATCCAGTCAAAAGAAACTTCTTATCGCACGCCTGGATGAAGAGATGCTGAGTTTGGAAGTAGAGAACAAACGGTTCATAAAAAATAATTTTGTATGATCCTATTATCCCTGTTACAAAAATCCACAGCAAAAAGAAAATATTTGCGCATTTAATAGATGCTGTTGGGGATTTTTTTTCTTAATGTGTGAAATTAAACGTTCATTTCCGCATGTTTTGCTCCTATGAATTTTGGCAAAAATATTGCGCATGATATCCTCAAACTCCGAAGAAGTCAGGGCTATCCAAGATGGGAGCAACGGCGGAGGCTGTAGGCTTTGCGCGGGCGTTCTGGAGCGCAGTGGAGCAGAGCGATGATGGCGGATGTGGGATTTCAGGGTTACTTTACCTTCCTCAGTGGAGGTAAAACCCCCTTCTTCCTGTCTGGAGATTTTTCTCGCTCCTGTTAAAGCTATTTATCCACGGGTAACAATTACAGGAAATATAACAGGAGTGTGGCTTAAACAGCTCCTTTCTTCTGGAGCATTTCTGTTGCTTTCATGGAGATTCTCAAGCAGAGAGGTGGTTTAATGAGTGGCAAACAGAGACGGTTTGAACACAAGGAGCAGCGTTGAACGGCAGAAATAACATACTTCTGTAATTGACATTTAATCTGAAGAGAGAAATTAAGTGTTAAGTGCAGTGAGTATATGTATACTTGACTTTTTTTTTTAAAGCAAGTGCAAATTGTCATTTGAGAAATCGGGATAACATCTGAGTGTAAAAATAAGGAATCTTTTTAACTGAGAATGCATGCTTTTAAAAACTCTCCTTATGAAAATCCTTCTTCTCAGTAAGCATGTGAACACCCAACATGTTAAAGTCTCAAACAGTTCAGTTCAGAAAGGCATTTCATAGGATGTGAAAGTGTGGGATGATTCATAAGTAACAGTGTTAAGGTTATTTTTAGCTGACAAAAAAAGGCACTATATTAGCCTCTAGAGAGGAGAAGCTAAGAATTTCCTTTTTTTTACCCAGAGTGTCTGTAATCAGTGTAGAGCATTTCAATATAAAAACAATATTTTATTAATCTCAAAGGAAAATTAAATGTTGCACCATTTCTTCTGGGAGTTGTGTAAGGTGTGGACAGCTGTATGCAGGAAGGATCATCTATAGTGGTCCGTCTTGGATCGGATCTGGAGCAGCTCTCACTGAGGATGCTCTCCTTTAAGTTTTTTAACCTTCTTTAAATCTCTGTCTGCTCATATGGTCATAAAACATTGCCCATAATGATCTTTGGAAGATAAGGTATGAATTTCCTGCTTCTCTCTCCTCCCGTTGCTCCTACTTTGCATCCTTGACCTCCTTTCAGTTAACTTAATCGCTGCCATTAAAATGTCAAATAAAATGCAACATAACATGAATTTTTATACATTGCCTGATTCAACACTGCTTGCATCTAATTCTACTAAAAGACCAGTAATCAGCAACCAATATTATATTAGTTAAATACAAGCTGAGTGGTAATTAGATATTTAATTTGTTAAAAAAGAAAATTATATATATGCATATATATGTCGGGTTTTTCAGCAAGTATATTTACATTTCAGAGAAAACGTAAAAACATTTCTAACTCTAAAGGTAAAGCTAGAAACATCACACCTTTTTGTTCTGATTATATTCTCTATATGTCTCTATATTATTGGATTTCTCCATCATAAAGTCATAGGGAAATCAGATTTAAATGTAAAATAATTCTGGCTTAAACATGTATATAAATCTACTCTTTATTAGATAAAATTGTCCCAAAATTTATAAAATTTCTATATAAAAAAAAAAAAAATCCTTTCTCAAAATCTGTGTTTTTTTTTTTTGTTATCTTATGCAGGCCAGTTAGTTGTACTTCAGCCTGAACACCTAAATTCGGCCAATGTGAATTTTTTGATTCATATGTGGCAGCTAAAATACGCAGCTATTGAAATAAGAGTCATTGACTTTCCCATTGAGTTCCGTCCCAGTGTTCACGGGGATGAACGTCTGTGTCTTCGGCAGGCGTAGAGCTAACAGAACTGGCAGCGTTGTGAGGCAAGGGCTCAAACATGTACGGCTGTAAGCCTTCTACACCAAACCAAGCTTCTGCCGCCCTGGCGTCCTCTTCCACAACATCTTTGTCCCCGCTTTCCTCCTCTAAATAAAAACTGTATGACGGAGGAGACTCATGGTTAGCAATATTCTTCCGACAAACCGGCCACAACCAAACTTGCTTGCGAACCTCCCGCCAGAACAATCCCACCCCCTTGATAAACAACCGATCACATTCACTTCATTCAGTCGTGAAAAGTCAGGCACCACTTAGGAGAATTCGGAAAAGCAACAGTTGGAACGGCCGATTCCCTACGACCTTAAAGACATTTCAATTAGTGAGAAAAAAATTGCAGGGGGAATATATATTAAAAAAAAAAGTCAAATCAAACAAAACTTTTGCAACCCACATGCAGTACCTCCGTGGACCCCCTAGGGGTCGCGGACCCCCTGTTGAAGACCTCCAATATATAGGGTATATTTGTTGCTTGTGGTCAGTAAAGACAACATTTAAAAAACATGAATCCCAATCTGGTGACTCTTGAGTAACTGAACATTTCAGAGGAAATGTAAAAACATCTCTAGCTCTAAACGTAAAGCTAGAAACATGACACCTCTTTGTAATTCTGATTATATTCTATACATATCTCTATATTGTTGGATTTCTCCATCTTAAATATCTTCTATTTTACTCTGGGACACACATTACATTTTAAAGATACAAGTTAGTGACGGATCCTTTCTGAACTAAAGGCTTGAACTCTGATTCCTTTACCAGACCTCCCCGACACCCTACTACACCTTCTACTATGACACTGGACTCTCTGATGAGGAGGAGATGGAGGAGCAGGTCCTCCGGAACACCGTCAACAGCGAAGCTCTCATGACGGCCTTCCACCAAAGCCAGCCAGGAAACGATGGAAACAAGGTGGGGAAAGAAGAATAAAACGCTTCTCTTGAAAGAGATTTTTCTTTATTTTATTAAATCTGTCTTTTAAAATCTTTTGGCTTTTTTGTTTGGTGCATTTAAATCAGAGCATGGAGCCGGTGAAGGAACGACTGTGGGAGGAGCACTTTGCAGAGTTTGGGCGCGGCGTTCACATGTTTCGCACTGAGAAGATCCAAAAGCTGGTTGCCATGGGAATCCCAGAGTCGCTACGTGGGGAGCTGTGGATGGTGTTCTCTGGTAAGAACAAGCTGAAAAACAATTCAATTCAATGAGTGAGACTGAGAGGAGGTGAACTGGACTGAAGATCCAATGATGATCCCACTTTGCAACATACTGTGGCGTGTATTTAACGTGAAGAAAGTCTTCAGATAAATGAAGCTTTTATTGTAGAATCTTCCACCTCATCAGGTTTTATTTTCAGGAACCTTGGTTTACCTTATATAGAAAATGTTTGGTCATGTTTTGGACCTTGCTCAAATAACCAATCATGGATATTTTCAGTCCTCTTCGAGAATCCGTTAGATATTTGAAATCTCCTGCAGTTTTTAAGAGTTTTCACCAAATGTTTGCTAAGGCTTATTTGGACAGCCTTCAGACTTACATCAAGACTCCACTCCAGACTCCATCTTTGCATGTCTGTTAAAAGCAATATCTACTACATCTGCTCCACTCCGAGATCTTTAACGTCCAAGGAGAGGATGTGTGAGAGGTCCGGCCTGCGCCAAGCGGACCGTAATGGAACAGAAAACTGGAGTTGTTCTGTAATTTCAAGGTAAAGGAGAGGGTGTAGGTGGATGGCGACGTTTAGAGGAGTAACAGTGACTGTGAAACCGTTCTTATGAATCAACGCAACGGAATTACTCCATTTGCAGACGTTAGCGGAGTTAGCACAGAGGATGTGGTTTCCACCTCCACCACTTATTTTGATGATCCACCTGGAAAAGGAACATTGCGACTATACCTTTTAATTTAGTAGCAAACAGAGCAAAGTTTAAAAGTGTAAAAAATATAAATTAAATATAACAAACCAACAGGTGCTATACGTGATTTGAAAAGCCTTTGTATGCCATATGCTAGTGGAGATTCTCAGTCATCCAGGTCATAGTCATTCCATAATAGTTAAAAAGCAAACCACTGGACTTTGTTTTCCAAGTTTAAGACGTTTTGCTTCCAATCCAGGAAGCTTTTTCCATTGAAAATGTCTGGAATAGCGTTGAGGTCCAAGCTTTATAGAGTGGCCCAACAAAGCCTTGTTATGGCTTATGGCCTTTGTATGCAACTAGGTCAGAGGTCACAGATTAGCGGACTGACCTGCTGACCTGGACCCAACCTGATTTAAAACGTTTATAAATTACTGGATGTTGTCTGATGACTGTGTCTAACTTAACTTGTGCCACTTCTCCTGTTAATATGTTAAAGCCTTCCGGGACCAGGCTACACGTGATACAAATTAGCCAATGAGCTGCTGTCAGTCAGGGTCACTGTGGCGAGCCACTTTTAGACACAGCAGGCAAACCTTTTGCAAGCCGGGCGATGGGAAAAAGGAAGCAGAGAAAGTATGGACTGCTGGAAGAACTGCACTGAACTGGTGACAGAAAAGTGAAATGGCGTGCTCAAAGATGACCCTGCACATTTTGAGTATTTTTGGCTCAACCTGCTGCTGTGAAGCAGGATTCTCCACCGTGAACAGAATCAAAAATAAATATGGATCTAGGCTCAAAATTAGCCCCTTGATATGTGCTTGAGAATGACTGCCTCCATTCAAACCCAGGTTTAAAGCCTTGCAGGGCAGCCTGAAGCCCACTGCGAACATTAAGCCAGAAAAAAGAAAAG
>NW_015151254.1:216623-228899 GCF_000732505.1 Cyprinodon variegatus | reverse complement strand
TTTTTTTTTTTTTTTCATTTGATCTGTGGTCAGTTGCTGTGTTCACTTTCACTTCCTTGTGTTGAAATAGTTTCAGCCAGGGGTGAAGGAGAACTGGCTCATAAAACAACTGAAACTGAGTAGAAGTACCTGTCATGCAACTGGAAATAAATGGAACAGTGTCACATGGGAATTCTAGCATTATTTCCAAAAAGGAAGTGTTTTATTTTTTTTTATAGTTTGTAAAATCTTAGAATCAATTATCTTGGATTAAATTGAGTATAATTTTCCAAATATAATGACAGTGGTGAAGTGGAACTGAACTGTCCTGTCCTTCTCATCTGCTCCTGCTTATAAAGCTGCACGTCGTTCATCCAATTTTGCAAAAACTGGATAAAATACAGGATTGTTTATCTCTCACTTCTTTCACAAGTGCAGTGAAGCTTGACATAACCTCCAGATAGCGAGTGTTTCCCTGTCTCTGCGTCTGTTTTGTAGATGCATGCTCTGAGCTGGAGTCCCACCAGGGCTACTATGCCAGCCTGGTACAGAAATCAATGGGCCACAACAACCTGGCTACAGATGAGATCGAGCGCGACCTGCACCGCTCGCTGCCGGACCATCCGGCCTTCCAAAACCCCACCGGCATTGCCGCGCTCAGGCGAGTCCTCACTGCCTACGCCCACCGCAACCCAAAGATCGGATACTGTCAGGTAACGGTTTTAATGACATTAATTAAAACATAGAACATTTCTACCACAGACCAATGAAAAGTCTGAATAGGCAGATAAACCGACACAGAATAGTTTAACTGTAGGAAAAGAAGAGGAACTAGTCCAGCTGTGCGTGATTTAATCTCCATCTGCGAAGGCCTTAGATTGGATCAGAGTGAAGTTGAGAATATCTCCAACAATAGTCTGCTCTGATTCAATATGTTGTTTAGCCACATAAACCTTACCTCATCCTAGAACAGGTTACAAACTCAGGATGCTCAGATATTAGCTCCTTCCTGCAAAATAAATGAACCTCCAGTCTTTCCAACTCTCCAACAGGGTTTCCACAATACTGAAATATCAAAGTCAATAGCAATATCCAGGGAAATATTCCATTTGTGATACCACTTTTAAAAAAATTTAGCTTTTTCAATCTTATTATGGAACATGCCTTCTGTACAGAATCAATTATTACAGTTAAATAACTGTGCATGAAGTTTAATTAAAAAATATATTACTCGTAAATCTAAAATATGCTAAAAGTACCTGTCTTTAGTATTAAAACCACACAAAAACAGTGTGGTATCTGTGTCGATACTTTTGACAACCCGAGTCTCCACCAAATTATGTTTAACTATAGTTTGTTGTTCAGCTCTTTTTCTCCTCTTCTCCGAGAATAGATTAAATCGAAGTAGTGATTGGTTAATGAGGCATCTTGAAGCGTTTCGACACGTTGCCAAATTGTATTGATTATGCCTTGATACAATCTCACAAAATACTGACACCTGCTGGACCTTTAAAGACACTACAGGCAGCTTATTCGACAGACTAAACTGAATTGATTTGATGACCCAGTACAATGATATAAGTTAAGTTATTGTTTTATTTCATATCTATATTTAAATTGAAAATATCTTTGATGTTTTTACATGCAGTCAATAAACAATGTAGACGTATATCATAACGTGAAAATTTAGGGCAAATATGTGAATGAGGATGCTTGTGGACTAGGATTTCAAATTTAATAATAATCTGTTTAAAGCAGTAACTAATGTAAAAACAGTAAACAAACTGAGAGTCAACTTGAAATGAACTTTAATTCAGATAAGTTGAGTGATAACTTAGAGGAAAAGTAATACACAACGAGAAAATTTAAATAAAAACGCAACGGCTGAATGATGAATTTCAATGATAAACCTTAAAAGATTAGCTTTTTTTTTTTTTTTTTTAGCAGATGCATCGTGTTGAAAGTTTTTAAATACAGTTTAGTGTGTTAGCCAGTTAGAAACAACTCCTGTATCGGTCACATGACTTTCTCGAAATGACGCATGCACCAATAAAGTGTTTTGCCTTTATGGGCTCGACGATGCATCAAGTTAACTGTTACCAAGGTAAATGGCTTTTATTTCGGGCCTCGAAGTAAAGGGGGCTGAATTAAAAAGAAAAAAATGCTCCACTGTCTGTCTTTCACTTGAAAAGTGATCTGTTGCTCCAGCTGTTCACTATCCTTCTTCATCTCCTCCACCTGTGCAGTCTATGAACATCCTGGCGTCTGTCCTGCTGTTGTATGCCAAAGAAGAGGAAGCCTTCTGGCTGCTGGTGGCCGTTTGTGAGAGAATGCTGCCAGACTACTTCAACCGCAGGGTCATTGGTAACAGACTCAGAGCTTGTCATTGTTTTGTGGTTTTGTTTTCAAAGCTGTTGCTGCTCCGACACCAGAAACACCCAGATAGGCTTATTTTTAGCCTTTAAATCAATGGCTTATTTCCTGAGTTTCAGAGTGTTTATTTTTGACCCACCAGGTGCTTTTGAGGCAATTTCCGTTTCCTTTAATGTCTGCATGCATCTTTCATCTTTAAAGCAGCAGTGATTGTTTCCTGAGACTCTATATGCAGCATATATTACACAAAGAATGAGAGACAGTTAAATCCTGTTGGGTTAAACAAACAACAAGTTAATTTAAAAGATAACCTGGCTGGGTCTGTATCAGTGATCACACTGATGCTGCCATCTAGTGGCCAAAACCATAACATAACATATTTATTGTTGAAAGTTTATTTTAAATGTGATAAAATAAAATCCGTAATTATTTCCTGATTTTAAATCTTTTTCAGGCAACTTTTAAAAAGGAAAATATTAAAAAAAAAGTCAGGCGAACAGTATGTTCATTTCAGATGCAAGGGCGAATTTTAAAATCGTTTTGTAACTTATTTACATCTCCATTTTAATCCACCCGTTTGCTTATTCATTCTCCTTTTTGAACAAAGCCCATCCTCCCCATGAACTCAACCATTAAATACAGTGAGGAAAATAAGTATTTGAACACCCTGCTATTTTGTAAGTTATCTCACTTAGAAATCATGGAGGGGTCTGAAATTGTTATCGTAGGTGCATTTCCACTGTGAGAGACATAATCAAAGGAAAAAATCTAGAAATCACAATATATGATTTCTTAATTATGCATTTGTATGATAAAGCTGCAAATAAGGATTTGAACGCCTGAGGAAATCGATGTTAATATTTGGTACAGTAGCGTTTGTTTGCAATTACAGAGGTCAAACATTTCCTGTTGTTTTTCACCAGGGTTGCACATATTGCAGAAGGGATTTTGGCCCACTCAGTGGACTTTGGCCCGTTGGTTCTATTTTGGTCCCATCTGATCACATGACTTCATCCAATGACTCCTCTGGATCATCCAAATGGTCTTTGGAAAACTTAAAAGTCTTAGGGAGTCATATTTAAATTTGAAATCATTCTGGCTTAAACGTGTATATAAATCTACTTTTTAGATTTAGTCCAAAAATATAGAAAATTTCTATTTTAAAAAAAAAAATATATATATTTTTTTCGTGATCTTATGCAGGCCAGTTAGTTATGACACCTAAATCCAGCCAATCATATATCAACGGTTGTCTGTCAATAAAATTTTTTCGGTCATAGCATCTTGATTCATATGTCGCAGCTAATAAACGCAACGGTTGAAATCAGAAATAAAAATAATTTACTCTACCATTGAGTTCCGTCCCAGTGTTCACAGGGATGGACGTCTGTGTCTTCAGCAGGCATAGAGCTAACAGAACTGGCAGCGTTGCGAGGCAAGGGCTCAAACATGGACGGCTGGAAGCCTTCTACACCAAACCAAGCTTCTGCTGCCCTGGCGTCCTCTTCCACAACATCTTCGTCCCCACTTTCCTCCTCTAAATAAAAAATGTATCACGGAGGAGACTCATCCACGATCTCCAACACAAACCTCTCCTCCTCTTGCATGTTTCTGCTGTCCATAGCGTTCCTTCACAGTGACGTTTCTAAGTCACCAATTTAGTGCTACTTGGTCCCAATGGAATTTCCCATTGGAAACCTACTAGCACTAAGGTGCTTCTGAGACACCGGCCACAACCAAACTTGCTTGGAAACCTTCCACCACAAGAATCCCGCCCTCTTGATAAACGACCAATCACATTCACTCTATTCACTCGTATAAAGTTGTGGTCCACTCGGGAGAATTCGGAAATGCAACGGTTGAAACAGCCGTTTCCCTACGACTTTAAGATGGGCCTTGACATGAGCTGGTTTAAGCAGGGGAACCTTCCGAGCCATGAATTTCAAATCATGACATCTTAGTGTGTTACCAACAGGAACCTTGGAAACGGTGGTCCCAGCTCTGTTCAGGTCATTGACCAGCTCCTCCTGTGTAGTTCTGGGCCAATTTCTCACCTTGATCATTGAGTCCCCACGAGGTGAGTTCTTGCATGGAGCCGCAGTGGGAGGGAAAATGACAGTCATGTTTAGCTTCTTCCATTTTCTAGTGATTGCTCCAACAGTGGGCCTTTTTTCACCAGTTTGGCAGGTTCCACAGTAGCCCTTTCCAGCCTCGGACTATTTAGTCTAATGTCTCTTTGGACAGCTCTTTGTTCTTAGCCATGTTAGTAGCTGGATTCTTACTGATTCAATGGGGTGGACGGGTGACTTTATGCAGCTAATGACCTCAAACAGGTGCATCTAATTTAGGATAATAAATGGAGTGGACATTTTGAAGGCAGAATTCTGCCTAATAGACAGGTGTTCAAATACTTATTTGCAGCTGTATCATACAAATAAATAGATTTAAAAAATCATATGTTGTGATTTCTGGATTTTTTTCTTTAGATTATGTCTCTCACAGTGGACATGCACATACGTTGACAATTTCAGACCCATCCATGATTGTGGCAGAACTTGCAGAATAGCAGGGTGTTCTCACTGTACCTCTTTCACAGGTAGTTCAATGTTTTGATTAACAAGATAAATATCTAAAAAATAGACTTTTAATTTCATAACCTGTCATAAAGTACGACTGATTTTCTGCTGGTAGATTTGACACATCTGACTCTCATAACTGTATTTTGCACAGCAGGCATCAAATATAGATAATTATTTTTGATTATGTGTTTTTAAAAACTGCTGCCTTTAACCCTGCAGGGCAGAGTTGAAGCATGGTTGATATACCGCATCCTGTGGCATGCAGCTCTCTTTTTATACAAAACAGTTTCTGAACAATGTGACAAAGAGAACAAACAGAGATGGCTGCTGTGGTCTGTGTTTCTATTACTTCTAAACAAAAAGAAAGCCTTTTTGCTAAATATAAAAGTTGCTCTATTGACTCGCGCCCTAACCACTTGTTTTAAGGCGATGCTTTTAAAGCTGCTTTAGAATAGTCTGCTATTGTCTGTGTAAAAAGAAAACCCACAAAAACCTCTGTAATGTTTGAATAGAACTTGCAGTCGTTCGATCACAAAGCTCTGCGTCAGTGATGCCATCGCTCATGTCCACAGATGGTCATGTCATGTTTTGAGTATTGGATTCATAGAGCATTTAAAAAAGCTCTTTCTACTTTGCTAATATTTGGTGTAAAAACTAATACTCAACAACCAACCTGGAATTAGTATTCTACAGAGAAAGGGTGATCTATGACTTTGTCAATGTTTATGTAAGATGTCATCCTTTCCATATTAAGCTGCATGTTGCAACTGGTAACAAAGTTTCTCTGATCAGTTTTTTTTTCACAATCTTAACTGTCACTGATCAGAAGTATATATTCTGAATTTGCTTGATAAACTAAAAAAAGCATCCCATTGTTTCTTTCTAGTTTTTGTGGGACAATAAAATCCTGTTGTTCATATTAGAAGCAAAGCGAAAATGTGAGTGATGATTGGCTGGTTTTATGAACACGTTAAAAAGAAAAAAAAAACTAGGTTGAGCATTTTTCTAAGTCCAGCCTGTTTCATTAGAAAAAGAGGGCCAAAAAAAATCCTTCAGTCTTCAATTGCTATTCAGTTTATTTTTATAGTGCTAATTCAGAACACAAGTCATTTCAAGGCACTTTCCAGTTCACCAGATCATACAGTAAGATTGATTCAAAGTTTTCTATCAAAGGAAAACCAGTTGATTGCATTGACTCATTGACTTAAAGGCAATCCCTCACACTAAGCGTGCTTGTAGCGACAGTGGAGAGGAAAAACTCCCTTTTAACAGGAAGAAACCTCCAGCAGAACCAGGCTCAGTGTGAGCGGCCATCTGCTGAGGCCTACTTGGGTTCAAGGAGACGGAAGCAGAGATAAAAAAAGCAGCTGTAAAAGGCGGCCCCTTTCAAGAAAACACAGCCAGGCAGACGAGCTCCAAGAGCAGCTCCTGAATGAACAACTCACTGCTGAAGAAAATACAACTCTGACCCCTTTTAAAAAAAAAAAAACTGATCCATGAATATGGAGTGAATTTTGTTCCATTATTGTTGTAAAAAAAAAGAACACCTTATGTAAAAGAAAATTAGAAAAAAATGCAACCCAGAGATGAAACTTTGAAGTTTCTTTGCTGTTTTCTCAGATCATATTTTCTCATCATTTTTAAACTTGATTCTATTTATTTTTATTTATTTTTTTGCTTTTTTGTTTTACAAACCGCATTCTTTTTTAACTGCGCTATACAGATCAAACTCTTCACTTTTGGGGGGTGGTCTGTGCTCAGGAGTGAAGTAGCTTTTGTATTGGTCTGCAGTGACGTTAGTAACAAAATTTTTTTTGGTCAATGTGCGTTTCATTTATAATGGGCTTGAAGAGAAGAGAATTAGATCTGAAAAAGGCAGTTTGAAAATAATTATATTCATAAAAATCAATCTGAAAAAAGAGAAGTTTTAGAAAAATAGTACTCGGGGGGGAAAAAAGTGAAAAAAAAAAAAATAATAAAAAAAACAGCAGTTACAGTTCAAAAACTTTTTTGATTAAGATTTTCGTTTTTTTCCCGGTTTTTCAAATTTCCTTTTACAAAACATGTTCTTATTTTGTAACGGTAATGGAACAAAATGAACACCTAAAAAGTGAGTAATTTGCTTAAATGATTTTAAATATATATATATAAGTCATTCAATAATTGGTCAATTTAAATCTGACCCTTTTACCACATTTTTAATTTGTTGTTTTCTCTGGGATTGGCATCAAATTTGATTCAGAGCAAGATAAAATTGTATTTTATTGGTCTCAGTTTCCCCCAAACCCTTTACTCATCGCTTGAACCTCCTCCCTACTCTGCAGGAGCTCAGGTGGACCAGTCGGTGTTTGAGGAGCTGATCAGGGAGCGTTTACCGGAGCTGGCGGAGCAGGTCCCGGATCTGTCCACGCTCTCCTCCGTCTCCCTCTCTTGGTTTCTCACCCTCTTCCTAAGCGTCCTGCCCTTTCAGAGCGCTGTCTGTGTGGTGGACTGCTTCTTCTACCGGGGGATCAAAGCTATCTTCCAGCTGGGTCTGGCTGTGCTGGACGCCAACGCTGCCCAGCTGTCTGAGTGCACAGACGACGGACAGGCACTTATGATCCTCACAAGGTGGATTCTCTCCCTCTGACTATTTTAATGTTCTCTGTTTCTGTATAACTCTATAGAGAAGCTGTTTATGTACTTTAGCTGAGGTTTTAAGTCAGAATCCCAGATTAAGAGCGACTAACCCTCCGTCGCTATCTGTCCTCTGCAGTTTTTTAGATCAGGTTGGAAAAGAGGATTCGCCTTCATCGAGCCCGCCTGCTGCAGAAGAAAACAGCTGCAGTGACCCCGACATCCCTCCAGTGAAACACATAAACATCACTGACCTCATCCATGAGGCTGTCGGAGTGAGTGTTGCAAAAATATAATCGAAATATTTTATTAGTGTAATAAGCTTTCCTGTTCCTCTTTTAAAATTAAATTTAAAACCAATTTTGTTTCATAAAATATATAAAAAACAGATCTTTTTTTAATTCACCATGAAGAAAACAGCTAATGAGCAAATTCTGTTTTTTTTTTTTTTTACGTTTCCTTTGGGCTCTGTGAATATAGATTTTAATACCCTAGCGGCACGTTAAAGAAGACAGGAGAATCCCAATAACATTACAGTAAAGAAAATTTAACTGCAGTGTAGAAAGTTTGGCTGAGATGAAGCTTCAGTCAATTTAGCAAAAATCAAAATAAGAAACATAACAGTGGCAGATAATCAATAAGTAGCCTAATAATTATAATCTCATACCGGCTGTTTTCAACTGTTTATAAACATGAAAAAGATTGTGAGTATTATATTGTTACTTAAACTTAGATCAGAGAGGCTCCACAGGTTCTGGTGCTTTGGCTCCCCCGCAAAAAGGAAAAACAGATATAAAGTTTTGGATTTCTTAATGGGGAATATAATCTGTCCTTTCTGCACCAATCCTATAAATCCCGTTCTTTCACAGCAAAGAAATAAATAAAAGGTCCCACTGAGCACCGTGCTGAGCTGAGAACAGATACATCTTCAGCTCTTTGTATAATGGATGGCAGATCTGCCACAAACCAATTAGAGCTAAACCTGCATAACTGAGGCTTATGGATCATTTTCTGCCTCCACATTTTCCTCCTCTTGGATTATTTCCTCATCCACCTGTATCAGTCTATGATGAGCTGATAAGAACATTTTGCCCTTTGTTTAGTTAACATATTTATCCAAGTAAAAGTTTTACATTTATTTATTGACTTTGTTATTGGACTGATTTGATAGTAATTTTGAGGCGTCGGGATTAACAAGTAGATTGTGCTGCAGAACAGATAGTTTTGTTTGTTTATTAATTAAAGCTTGCGGCACATGTCCATCATCCATCAGACGGAGGTATTTTTTATGGCATCTCATGTGAATGAGAACTATAGAGGCCCAAACAAAAAAAAGAATCCATATGCTAGACCTCAATTATTTTTTTTATATGTTCATTTTTGTGTGGAAATAACAAATAAGTCTATCGCAGGGTAGAAAATTGATGCACATGTACAGCAGTACATGATCTAATGTAACTTATAGTTTTTTTTTATTTCATTTGTCAGAAAGTTCATTGACTGCTCTAATTTTGAAAAATATGAATTTTTTTGTCAATTATTTTATGGTCCAGGCTTTACAAAGGCTAACATACAACACTTGAATGGTTAAAGCAGGGGCTTGAACCAGCAACCCACCAGTTTCAGGAGAAACCCCTAAGTTCTGAGGCACAAAATTGCAAAATCTCCTAATTCCTCTTGCAGAACATCTTCCTCCTCTTCTACTTACTTGTGATATTTGCAGCTTGTGAAATAAATGACTACATTCTGTCTTTTAAAAAGAAAAAAAATGCTTTTTGTTTCTGTACTGGTTTCAAATATTTTTTCTTATTTTATTGGTTTAACTAAAGACATGCTGTCTCTTATACACATCTTTTATATGTTCAATTTTGTGTGAAAATAACAAATAAGTCTATCGCAGGGTAGAGAATTGATGCAAGTACATGATCTAATGTAACTTATAGTTGTTGTTTTTTTATTTCATTTGTCAGAAAGTTCATTGACAGCTCTAACTTTGAAAAATATGAATTTTTTTGTCAATTATTTTATGGTCCTATGGCTTTACAAAGGCTAAGATACAACACTTGAATGGTTAAAGCAGAGGCTTGAACCATGCAACCCACCAGTTTCAGGAGAAACCCCTAAGTTCTGAGGCACAAAATTGCAAAATCTCCTAATTCCCCCTCTTCTACTTACTTGTGATATTGCACCTTCTGAAATAAATGACTACATTCTGTCTTTTAAAAAAAAATGCTTTTTGTTTCTGTACTGGTTTCAAATATTTTTTTCTTATTTTATTGGTTTAACTAAAGACATGCTTAATATATTTCTAGTGTTCTACTGTGACCAGATAAGCATACCCCGTCAGAACCAGCATACCTATAGTCAATATGCATGCGCAAGATGTCAGATTGTTTACGAAAAATAGACTTTAAACTAGCTCAACAGGCATGTATTCCTTTAGTCATTTACAAAATACAAACTATTTAAGGTCAGATCATCATACGCTTCGAAAAAACACCATAAAGTAAATATTTTTTTTTAACTAACAGTTTACAGTATCTGTATTAAACTGAAGAAATCCGCTGCTATAAAATCAGTGCTCTCTCTGGTTTGCAGGTGTCGTTACCCCGGCAACCACTTAGCATTTCCAGTCTTCCCTTTGCTTTCTAGACTTCAAAGTAAAAACAAATAATGGAGCTTTGCAAAAATAGCCTGTTGCCTCTGCAAAAAGTTACAGTCTACCAAAAGCAAATTTGCAGTTATTAGTGATACTTTGAAAAAGAGCATAAATGAAAGTTTTTGGAACACACTAACACATTCAGGTTGAAAGTATATAGTTATTTTTAAAGCAATCTAAATCGTGTTTAAGGTCTAGAAATGTTTTTTATTTATTTTTTTTACCAGACGGAGAGAGGCTTATAAACTGAAAAATAAAACACTTTAAACTCTGTGAATGTGGGGACAATAAGGAAAGGCTTTTGTGTGTTTGCATGTGGTGTAACTCATAGAACAGGTGGCCAATAGACAATAAGGAGGTTTCAAAACATCAAGCAATTAAAAAGAATAGATAATTGATTCTGTAATAAATGGCAGCCCTGAAAGTGTGGACAATTACTAAAGAAAACCCTAATTTACTCAAATGAATTATTCTAATGAAAATACTAAATGTTGGTAGGTATAAATATGTCCTCTGTGTAATTGTTTAAGGAAGCAGGATGTTGGAAGTGAGTTTTCCTGAGTTAATTTACAATAGGAAAAGGGGTGTGGCTAAAAAAGTAAAAATAAATGATCTTGTTTGTGCTTTTCCATGGCAGAAATTTAGAGACCTGACTGTGCGGCAGATTGAGCGCCTTCGCTGCCTGCACCGGATCCGCGTGCTGCAGGCCCATGAGGACACCATCAAAGAAAACACTGTGAGAAGATTGATTTTTATCTTTTAAAGCCATTCATTATTTTTCCTTGTTTGACATGTCTGGCTGCTATTAAAGACAGCAGCTGTTGCTATTATGCTTAAATGGCATTGTTGTTTTTTTTTTTTGGTCAAATTACAGCAGCTAAAACCTTTAGACTTAAAAGTGTGGAGCTTTGGAGTGCTGATCTTGATTTGAATTTAAACCTCTCCAAAACAGACATACTACTCATTAATATGGTCATTTGGTTAAATTAAGGTTAACCAACAGGTTAGACAGACATTAAAGTTTTTTTTCGGCACGTCAGCTGTTTAGTTAAGTATCAGTTATTCAGCTCCTGTTGAAGATCAATACATTTTTGGAATGATCAGCTCTGTCTGTTTGGACGTCATCTTTGTCCTCTCTGTGTTGGCCTGCAGCTGCGGCTGATATCAGTGGAAGTTTCCATCACTCCTGAGAATCTATCTGACCTCTATGACCTCTTCAAGGTACTTTCTAATTCTTTTTATTTTTTCTAAATATTTTATAAGTGATTTTCTTTTGAGTGTTTTTATTGCCTCGCCTGCCAGACAGAGCATTTCATCAGCCTCTACTGGGGTGACCGCAGCTCTGCAGCTGCAGCAGAGGCTGCCGCCTGGCAGTACGGAGAATCCGGTCGCTCTTTTGTGGAGCGTCAGTATCGGCTGGACCGACCGCAGTTCAAAAGTCTGTACGGGCTGCTGGTGCCGTGGCCGACCGGGTCGAACCAGCACACAGACACTCTGGGCAACCGTACCTTCACCCTGTTGGCCCAGGACCGAGACAACCTGGTGACCTTCAAGGAGTTTGCCAGCTGGCTTGGTGGGTACAAGGAGAGCAGAAGCTTTTTAATGGACCCCAGATACTTTCCCTGCTGATGGTTTTATTCATTTTTTTCTTTCGTTTACAGACACTTTGTATTGTGGGGAACTAAATGAGAAAATAAGGCTTCTGTACCGCCTCCATATTCCTCCAGGTGATTATCTGTGAGCATGATGTAAGAATGAGAGTTTGTAGAAGCTGTAAGGAGTTGACAGTGATGTCTCCCTCTGTGTATCTGTATACTTGTAGCACTGACAGAGAGCGAGGATGAACCGTCCCTCAGAAGCCCCCTGCTGTCCACAAACAGGCCTCTTTATGTTAACAAGAACACTCCTGGTTGGTCTAAACACATTTTCCTTCTATCAGAATCTGCATGAATCTATCAAATCGATGAATTTTTGATACTTTCTACAGCCTTCTATTATTTTCAGTGACATTATTTGAGGAAAAAGAGCAGAAACCAGAGAAGGGACTAATGTTGGGATTGTTATAGAAGC
>NW_015151254.1:212912-216398 GCF_000732505.1 Cyprinodon variegatus | reverse complement strand
GCAATCCCTCACACTAAGCTTGTAGCGACAGTGGAGAGGAAAAACTCCCTTTTAACAGGAAGAAACCTCCAGCAGAGCCAGACTCTGTATGAGCGGCCATCTGCTGAGGCCGACTGGTGTTCAAGGAGACAGAAGCAGGAATACAAAAGGCAACTTTAAAGGGCGGCCCAATCAAGGAAACACACAGCCAGGCAGACGAGCTCCGAGCCAGCTCCCATGTCAGGGGATGAATCCGAATCGGAATCTGAATCAGACATACTTTAATAATCCCAAAGGGAAATTACATTACATTACATGAAAGAGAGCACATCCAGTTAGTCACAGTCAGAGAAACAGGACTACACTGGGAAACAGCCCGATGTCGAACATCATGTGGTTCAGGACCATAGACCCCGTTTTTCTTCCAGTTATTACTTTGTTTGCTTTTCTTGGTTCCTTTCCCTTCTTTCTCACTGGGCAAAGAGTAAAGATGGTCCTCATTTCAACAGAATGACATACGGAGGCCTTTAATTGTTTCCTACTCCTTCTCAGAAGGCTCTTCTCCATGTAGAAGGAAAATGCTCAGGGCAGACAAGCTTTTTTGTTGAAAATTCCTCAGATTTTACCAGGCTTAGTCAGACCAGCCCAGCTGTAGACTACGCTATCAGTTTTACTGCTTTGTTCCAGTAACAGTAATCCTGTTCATTCTAGAAATCTGGTGCAAACTGACATCCGCTGTCGCAGTTTTCCTGCAACTGAGCAGAAATGCACCATTTTAAAGGATCAAGGCTGTTTTTGCTCAACCTGCCGTCTAACCTGATTTCAGAGTATAGTGGAAGACCTGCCCTCTCCACTTAAAAATGGACATGCACAACCCTGTAGCCGCTCCCGAGAGGGTACGCCTATTGAACAAGTGTGAGAGCATGCATGAGCCATTTCTCCTTGAGGAGATGCGGGGACGTGCATATGCTGAAAAAATATAGCGAGCTGGGGACTAGCGCGTAGGACAGCCTTAAGTAAACATGTTACCAGAATGATGAACAATTAGGAGGATCACTTATTTATATAATCCACCTGGAAATAAAAGATTGTCTTCTATACCTTTAAGTTGGTACGATGAATGACTTCCATCATTGCATCACTTTTGGTCGACTGTTGAGAAATGCGCCTATTATAGGTCAAAATGTTCTATTATTACATCTTTAACCACAGTAAAGAGAAAAATAATGGCTAACATTGTGACATTGATGGAAAAGCGTGTCACAGACACTTTAAGTGGAGGCAGGAGGTGAATGTTGCTGCTTAAATTTGAATCCTTCAGATTCATATTTTTCCCGATTTTGTAATCATAAACACAGTGGTTTGTTGAGTTTTTTTTTTTGTTGTCTATTGGGATCTGATCTGAATTAATGTACTTGCATAGATCCAGAGGGCAGAGAAGAAGTGACAGACTACCAGGTGCAGCTGAAGCAGATGCTGCAGGATTTGGTCAAAGAGAAGGAGAAAGATGTGGACAAACCTCTGCCGCTTATGAATCAGGTGCTGAAAACTACAGCTGCTCCCTTCTGTTCCGATTCGATGCAAAAACTCAACCACCTCCTCTTCTTTTGCAGCGAGAGTTTATCCAGTTCTGTAAGACGCTTTACAGCATGTTCCACGGCGACCCTGAGGAGAATGACCTCTTCCAGGCCATCGCTACGGTAACCAGCCTCGTGCTGCAGATTGGCGAGGCCTCCCACCGGGAACAAACCAAAGCGTCTGACGGGACTCTGGCCGCAGACGACGAGTGGACGGTCAGCTACGCTCAGATCCTGGCGTCGCTCCTCACCGAGCAAGCGCTGGTCAACTTCTTCGAGAAGTCCGCCGACCTGCCGGCAAAAATCGCACAGGCCAAACAGAATCAGTACCAGCAGCGGGCGGGTTTGCTCACACTGCAAGGAGGGACCAGGTGACTGACGGAGAGCCTTGCTGGACATAAACGTCATGTTGGCGTCTTTTCATCTAACAAGAGATGCTAAGATTAATGCTACAGTTAGAGTGCAGCCAAATGATGCTGAATGACAGATCTACTCGATGCTGCCTTCTAACGCCGCCACCGTGAATCCTGCCTGTACCTCTGTTAGATACATCCTCTCATCACTTTCTAATATGTCGCCTTCTGTAACGTTTACACTTTATGACTAATTGCAGCATTAATTATCATTCAAACTTGATTTCAACAACCTGCTGTTTCCAGGAACCGCCTTATGGGAACATTTTAACCAACGGACCTTACAGACTGCTCCCAGGGCAGATTTTTACAAGCTTCTCTGTTTCTTTCATATGAAATGTTTCAAGATGCTCACTTTTCAATTAAAGAATTTTTTTGAATAAATTTTCTTCTGTTTTTTTTTTAATTTAAATTATGTACTCAGTGGCCAGTTTATTAGGTACACCTTGCTAATCCTGGGTTGTTTTGACATCACATGGAAAGGATGCTCTTTGGATTGAGATCTGGTTACTTCCTGTTGATACAGGAAATGTATTGTCATATTTTTAGCAATTATTGTTTCGTCTTCTGTCCTACTTTCACTTATACTGGGATTGTGTAGTTTGGTTAGATTACATAAACATATACATTAAGCTTTTTGGCTTTTTGGATCTGAAATAATTAAGGGTGGAATTATATTTCCCCCTAGACTCTCGTTAAAAGTTGTACATGTGCAGAAGCTCCTCTCCAATGCAAAAGATAGGACCATCTTGGAGCTCTCCTGCGCCCAGAGCTGAAAGCAACTCTATATCCCACCATAGTGCTGACGTTACAGTCATCTGTTATAAAGTGTGGCTGTTGACAGGTTGAGACAGACGTTATAGACGATTGGGGAGAGAGAAATGGAGCAAGGAAAATAAAATTCAGTGAAGTTCCTTAGAGCAACACCTTTGAGCGCAAAACTTACCAGGAGAAGCTGGAGGTGAAAGCTCTTGAATCTGATCACCCTAACAATAAAATTAGGAGTCCAATGACAGATGGAGACGGTACACTCTCTTTTTCTAGGACCTGGTTTAGCTACAAGGCTTGGTTACCTGCATGCAGCAAAGCTAACGCTTTATTCATCAGGATCTGACCCAGCATGGATAAAGACAGGTAGGACTAATTAGTGTCATAAAAACAAGTGTTTTAATGATGTTTTTTGCTGTTGGCATTCAAGTAAATATACTGGTATGATACCTTAGTGTACATTTGATTGGCTTTTGGTCTATTTTGAAATTATAGCCCCCTCTGGAGAATACTCCACCTGCCTCCACTGATTCTTACAATCTTCATTCATACACTATCATCCCAGGACATAGGGCCAAGGAGGAGATCCACGCGTATGTGTGTGTTTATGTATATGTAAATATATCCATCCATTTTCTGTCACGCTTATCCCAAGCGCGGTCACAAGGGCTGCTGGTCCCTATCTCCTGCTGTGTATGGGCGAGAGGCAGGGTACACCCTGGACAGGTCACCAGTCCATTGCAGGGATA
>NW_015151254.1:203816-212821 GCF_000732505.1 Cyprinodon variegatus | reverse complement strand
ATATATATATATATATATATATATATATATATATATATAAAGGGTGTTGGAAACAGCCGCCACCATAGGGAGGAGAGCAGCAGTGCAGCCCAGGACCAGCCTCAAGCACCACCTCCTGGAGGGAAGACCCATACCCGCTACCAATATACGCCACAGCAGATAGCCAACCCCCTGCAGATCCCACCACGGCCCCTGCCAGTCATAGCTGCGCCGGGCCCCACATCTTTACAGTCCTCTCATACCCATCACTGCCAGGCAATCACAACCCATGTAATCCACCTCTCTAGGCTGAGAATTGCATGCCAGCCATCCTAGCCCAGATGCCAGGCACCCCCGAGAAGTCCCCCAGCCAACTGTAGGCATAGGCCGCATGCAGAGCCAGGGCAGGGAGAGATGCATCCTGGCACGGTGATTGTATCCTACCTGCCGTAGAGCCACGCCAGCCAGCCGCTCCCGCCAGGAAGGGTGGGGCCAAACCCTCTGATGTCCCAGATGGGGTTCTCCAAGGATGCCAGTTCTCCTACTGACCCTAATAAACACCCTATTCTCCACCTGGGGAGCAAGGCATCAAGCACCAAGGGCAGACCCCCAGCCCGGAGTGCATGACCATAGTGCATGTATACAGAAATCTGGTGCCATACTTTACTTTTACTTTCCTGTGGGAAAGCAAAATTGAAGATGAGATCTCCTTTATGTCACATTTACATCTACTAGATATAAATGAGGACTGATTGAGACCAGAGGTTTTCTTATTCTTCTCAAATTTCTCTCCTGAGAAACACCTTAAGTCTCAGTGAGCCTTGTGTGAGTTCTCTAAAATCTTTTATAGCTCTCTTTTTTTTTCCAGATCTCAGCTAAGAGAAAAATAAAACAATGTGCAAATTTCAAACATGTCTCAATTTCATCTCCTTATTTGGAATCCAGTGTCTCAGTTTTGCCTCATTGAGAAATAAACATGCTATCTCTCACTGTTCATTCAAATTAATCTCATCTCATTCTTTAATTGCCATTCAAAAAACAAAGATAATTGGGTGACAGTGGCGTAGGATGCAGGACTTCACGCAGTTGAAGCCCTGGTTCTGGATTTCAGTGTCGTCATGTCCTCGGGCGAATGACTGAATGTAGTGAGAAGTGCTTTGGTCATTTACCATCGTGAGATCTCTTTTCCTAATGAAATGGTGCTCAAATGATTTTCTCAACTCGTTTTTGTGATGTCTTGTCTCTTTTTATCTTATCTCTTGCTCCTGAGGGACCCTTAGGACAAGTAACTCAGAAGCAAATGATACGAATATGAGAAGCTCAAACTGATCTCAAGAGATGAGATTGAACAACAGATGAGCAACACGTTTTTCCTATAAAAAGATGACCATCATCTCAAAGGCTTCCTAAAGAAGCTGCTCCAGTCACCAAATGTTTGGATGTGAATAAAACAAAATAAATGATGAAATGCAATGAAAGGAAGGAGTCAGAGTGCTGCAGGACCTGTTGTGCTTTATTAACTACAGATTAAAGGTGGAGGACGAGCCTTAGCCAAGACCCAGATCATCAGAAGAAACAAAGCACACAGAATAATGCTGTTAGCCAGCCTTCCTTAGAAAGGAGGGAAAACTGATGCTTATTTCATACAACTCTTTAGGAGCGGTTTGATCATGGAGGAGATGGATGGCAACTTAACTCTTAATTTATTCATCCAGTTCTTCATTAGTCATTACTGGTTCTAGTCCAGAGCTTTTAGAGGAAAATACTCTGAAGTTCAGACATAAACAGTACATTAAATTACGCTATCAAATGGTTGAAATGTACAAAGCAGTAGGTCGGAGCTGTCTGTTGGAGAGCCGTGCTTTTTCTACAACAGAACCTTGGAACGATCTAAAACAGTCTGTATTTTATAGTAGGCATGTTTCGGTGAAACCGGTTATTATGTCACGTCATGAAGCTTATGTCACATCCACAGGAAGAACGGCAGCAGCAGCAGCATGTGAAGAACAACAGACTAAAACAGGAAGTGCAACACAATTTCTAATAAACGTTGAAGAGCAACAAGAAGGTGAAAAGCTACAGATTGCACTAAAGCCACTGTGGTGATGGCAGGAGGACCGGTCAGCTTGCCCTGTGGATGGGGTCTCGCCCACTCTGGAGGGACGATGGGCGGGCTCCTTCTTTAAATGGCTTCCACATAGTTGGCGGGCAGCATGCCGGTCTTGCCGGTGCGCTGCACGGTGCCGTACATCCAGCCCTCGTCGATGGACTGCACGTTGACAATGACGTCGCCATCTTTGAATGACACCTCGTCGCTGTCCGCCGCCGTGTAGTCGTACATGGCACGCACGGTTTTCTACAGGAAGCAAGGAGACGAACCAAGGGTGTAACTTTGTGATGAAAGTTGGTGGGGACACGGACTTACAGTTACTCGACACAGATGCTTTTAAAAAAGGGTTTACATTTTCCAAAAATGAGATTAAACATATATTTATTGATTGCTTTCCTATTGTTGAGAACACAAAAGATCCAAAATACACTAATATTTATATTTATAGGTAGTCAGACATAAATGTATAAAAAAAAAAAATGGATAAATGCCAATTCCGATGCCAACAGCACAATATCATGCCTCCCTAGTATGTACCACTGGAAAAATGATCTAGAAATAAGTAAAAATGTCTTAAATTAAGTGTATTTAACCTTAATTTGAATAGTTAAATTAGATAGTTTGCTAATGGAATTAGTATTTTTATTCTCATAAGATAATTAGATAAAATGCCTTTGAAATAAGACAATGCAATGGTGTTTTCTTATTTTGAATGTAAATTGTCTTGTTCCATTGGCAAAATGTCTCTTTTACCTCCTCAATTCAAGAACAAATGCACTTATTTTAAGAAAAAATCTAGATTTCGATTTTTTCCAGTGCAATTTCAGTTTCATCCATCCATCCAGAAAAATGCGGATTGATTGATGGATGTTTTCCCTTTCAGCTACATTAGTGATTATCCTCCTTCAAAAGCAGCAAAATCAAATTTAGAAATTTGTCCCACATATTGCCAAAGTCTACGTATTGAAATTATTGGTGGGGACATGTCCACACCAGTCCATCAGAAAGTCTGTGAGACGAACTGATGAAGGGCCGAAATGATTCGATACAAACCTTTACATTCAGGCTGCAAAGACATGAAACTGTATTTTCAGGGGGAGAATCTATACGTGCATCTGAGTCTTGTTTTGAAAACCGTTTAAATGAAATACAGTGAGTACAAGGTGAGTGCAGGTGACTGACCCCGGTGGTAGATGGGTGTGAGGGGATGGAGGAGACTGTGGTCTGCTGGGTGGCCACAGATGAAGACCTCTGCTGCAGCTCCACAGTCCTGGTCTGCTGGTATCCTGCTGATATGAGATGAACAATCAGCCAACAAAGAGTCATGGAACAATCAGGTGAGACTGTATATGCTCCAATATATGTACAGATATGCTGATGATGTGATTGTAGATAGTTACCCATAGAGTTGGTCGTGAAGCCGTTACTGTAGAGAGACAGATGGTGGTCAGCATCCTGGGAAAGCTCAGACTTCTCATCGGCCAGGCCGCTCAGGGCGCTGGTGGAGCGGGAATGCTCCTTGCTGCGACGCTGCGCTTGCACTGTAAAAACAAAGTCAGCATGAGAGAGTTTAATGGTACATTTTAAACTGTTTATTCAAATTAAGGACAAAACCTTAATGCTTAATGTTAATAACCACAAATGCTGCCTTTAAAAAAAAAAAAAGAAAAAAAAAAAAGGATATTTTCGCGAGTTTATTTTATTTTTGCCAAAGGATTTTTCTTTGTAAGACTGCAAAACATTCTATAAATAATTATAAGTTTCTTAACATAGGTGTATTTACCCTTAATTTGAGTAAATAAGATGATTGGCTAATGTAATGAGAAATTTTACTCTTATAAGATAACTGGACAATATGCACTTGAAATAAGACGATGCAGTTATTTTTGTTATTTTAAATGTTAATTGTCTTATTCCATTGATAAAGTGTCTCACTTACCTGTGCAATAAAAGAAAAAAAATTACTTGTTTTAAGAAAATTTGACTTTTTTGAAATTTGAAATTTTTTGCAGTGTAAAGAAAGACACTAATCCTTCTTTGGCCTTTATCCTAAAATCCAAAATAAAGTTAATCGTAAATCTATGAATGGGTGAAATATGCATAAAATGAATGGAATTTACAGCAGAGCTTTAAAAGTCAGGAAGGAAACCAAGATGAGACGACGAGAACAGAAGAAACAAAGAAAAGAAAGGAGGTCAAAAAGTACAAATGAGGGAAGAAAGAAGGAATGAGGGAGGACAAGGTTAACAGTGGACACAAAAAATTAAATATATGACCGCTAAGTACATGAATAATCAAGAAGATACAAGGAAATTAATCAAGAGTGAAAGAGAAAACAAGACAGGACAGAAAGAAGGGAAGGAAAGAGAAAAGGGAAGCAGGAAAAAAGGAGACAGGAGGAAGAGGGGCAGGGTAAAAAAGATCAAATGGAGGAAGAAGGAAGCGAACACTAAGAGGACGGATCAAAGGAAAGGCAGAATAAAGAAAGGAAGGCAATAAAAAAAAGGACCTCAAGAGAAAAAAGCATGATAAGAAGAGCTATCTGGAGAATAAAAGGTGAATAAAAAGGAAACACAAACATTTTCCAGCTCTTCTTTGCTTTTTCCATAACATCCAAAATACTAACCTTAAACACTTCCCAACCTTTCTGAACTGTGTGGAGGGCCTGTGTTTTGAAATAAATTCTAAATATTTGTTGAATCCTACCTGACATCATGTGCAGACTCCTGGACTGGATGTTGTCCTCGGCGGGGTCATAGTCGAACACGGAGCCGGGGTTGGTGCGCCACACACGCAGATCTATAACAAAACATTGAAAAGATGCATTTTATCTCAGCCTCCTGTCTGTCTCATAAAGGGTAAAAAAAAAATACTGATATACGTTTATTTATTTTCATAAAGAAAATAAACATCCTTAAGATACGTCAAGTTACCGTGCAGGTGAAATTAAATTATTGCTTTACTGACTTAATGAGATTAACAGCTTTAATTATTAGTAGCTGATCTAAAAGGACTGGAACTTAGCAGGAGTTAGAGGTCATACCGGTGATGGTCTCCTGGTCGTGCTCCATCGCACGTCTCCTCTCCATCTCCACCACGCGCCTCTGGATGCCGCGGTAGCTGATGTCACTGAAGTCCTGCGTGTTCTTCTTCACGCGTTCGGTCACGGGGTCAGAGATGGTGGGAGTGAAGCTACCCTTGCTTTTCTCAAAGTCCTCGTGGTATTTTACCTGAATGAGGCAAATAGAAGCCATATGAATAAACAGTGTTAAAAAAATATATTATTATTTACAAATAAAGCTCACTTAATACGTCTGAAAATAAGCTAATACTCAAGCCAAACGTTGCTCTGTGTTGCCTTAAATAAATGCCAGTGCATCCGACCAATTTAAACTTGGGAAGCCATCACTGAAGCAACATCATCCAGCAGGTAAAGTACGGTAGTGGCAGCATCATGAGCCAGGATGGAATAGTTGATATTGAATTTATTACAATAGAAATATGTGGCTAAAACCTGGAAGCTGTTGAAATTCTCAATCAATTAGATTTCAGACTTTTTTTTGTTGCTATTAATAGACAAAAAAATCAGATTTTCAGAGATTTACACCCCAATTAGTCACGGACCACAAAACAAGCAGTGGCGGTTCAAAAAATTTACATGGGGGGCAGGGATTTTACATGAGGAGGTGAATAAGACATAAAAAAAAAAGAAAAACAGAATAAGAGCTCTATCTATAATTCATTTTGCTTAATAAAAAACTAAAGAAAATCCTTTTTTATTTAACATTTCCCTACTAAATTAAATATGTAAAAAACAGATAACGAGCATAACAATTAATATTTTTAAACTTTGCTTTGGGCTCTAAGGTATAGTCAAGTAAGCATTATAAAAGGGACATTTTTTTATATACTATTTTAGGAAATAAATTTGAAAAAAAAAATACTTTCTGATTTTCAATTGTTTCTGGTTATAAAAAAAAAAACCCAAAACAAAGCAGTGATCTCAAATATCAACTGTAAACTGTAACCAAGAATTGCCCCATTGTGGGACAATAAAGGGATTTTCTATTCTATTCCAAACTGAGAGCAACAAATGATTTACACTGGAAAAATTATCAAAAAAAAAAAAAAGTAAAAATTTCTTAAATTAAGTGTATTTACCCTTATTTGAGTAGGTAAATAAGATACAGTAGTTTGCCAATGGAATGAGTTTATTCTTCACATAAGATATTTAGATAAAATGAACTTGAAACAATGGAATTGTGTTCTCTTATTTTAAGTTTAAATTGTCTTGTTCCATTGGCAAAATGTCTCTTTTACCTCCTAAATCTAAGAACAAATGCACTTATTTTAAGAAAAAATGACTTATCTAGATTTCAATTTTTTCCATTGTATAAAAACTATATGGTAGAGTCAGTCTAGAATACCTAATTCTACTGTCGTCAAAGAGGAATCATTAATTAAAAAATGTGCATTAAAAACAAAAAAACATACTCCAGAAATGATGCGCTGCGTCTCTCTGACACGCCTCATCTCAGGGGTGTCCAGAACGAAGGCGGCCTTGCCCTGGACCTGCCTGCGGAAGCTGTCAGAGTACAACACCTGGAGGAGGGAGAATAGGACAGTGAGAGTCGCACAGGTGAGTCCAGGAGAGCGTCAGGAGCAGAAGAGGGGGGAACATTTAAGAGGACGCACAAAGTAGAAGGCAGGAAGAAGATTACTGGAAAATCAGACAAATGAATTAGAAAGGAAGATTTTTTTTTATGTCTTTGATTAGGAGATGAAGAGTTAGTTATGTTCCAATCTTCAGAGGATGAACGGCAGGAAAAAAGAACGTCTACAGGAACAAAAGAGGTTAGAGGATGTGTGGGCACACCACAGCTGCTGGGATTAAACATGTTCAGAGAGCGCAGTCAGGATAATTAATGAGATTAACTGAAGCAGGGGTCGACTCAGTTAGAAAAAGGTTAACAGGAGGAAGAACATTGTGTATTTGAGGGTACCGAGCTAATGTTCTCTTGGTTCCTTTTGACCCGCTCCATCTCAGGAGTAAAGACCACAGGAGTTCCCTTGGCAGAACTGTCCTTATACAAGACCTAAAGGACAATAAACACAGCCCCCATTATAACCACACCACCAAACATATTGACAGATTTGGACTCTTCAAGCGTGAACTAGTTAGAAAAAAATACATAAAACTGATTTATTCTCAATATGTGATTGTGTTTTCTTTTTTATGTCTATATAAAGAGGCATTCAGCCAGGATCACTGCTGTGGGAATGAAAAACATGGGGGCAAACAATCCTCACAGCTCAGCAGAAGATTTAGCTTCTCATTCGCTGGAATGTTAAACATTATCAAGTAGACTGCCACAGATTGATGAAGAAAAAGCTTGGCTGCAGGTTAGAAAATATCGTATTAAAAGGCCAAAGAGGCAGGAATGATGTAGAAGATTAAAAGGTAAAGAGAATATCAGTGGAATAGAATAGAAAAACAGATGGATATTATAGCAAAATTAGGGTGGAGATGGTGGAGCTCAAGAATCTGCAGGATGAGCCTTAAATAAAGATGGATGGGATGAAGAGGAGGATAGAAGAGAGCAGGAAGGAGGAGGAGGTGGAGGAGGAGAGGTAGCCATGATGGAAACTACTGTCTGCACTCAAATGTTAGGAGCACACTTGGTTCGGCTTTGTTCCACTACCGAGCTGATGTGCTTCTGGGTTTCTTTGACCCGCTTCACCTCGGGCAGGTCCGGTATAGCTGTGCCTTGACCCACAGAGTCCTTGTATTTTATCTAGCAAACAAATATTCAAGGGTTTTATGCAGAGACGGTAAAAGAAGAGAAAAAGCAGATCAATAACAGACTGTGGCACAAAGGCAGACAATAACATCACAAAAAAACAACAACAAAATGAATAAATGGAAAAAAGGAGATGGGACATTTCTGTTCCTGAGAAAGGAGGGAGCTTTTCTGGTTAGACCAAATGAAAGCTGTTTAAATGTTAGTGTTATAGTGGATGTCAAACTCTTCATTGGCATAAATTACAGAAATGATTGAGCTGTTTTGTTTTTCTCTTCTGCAAAAAAAATTGAAAAAACTAAATAAAAAATGTAAATTTATTGCAAATTTGTTTCTAAATCCTTCTGAGTAAAAAACTAAACATATAGGTTTAAACAATATAGAAAAAAATGATTCTAATTTGGTATTTGGCCATTTTAAAGTCAGAGCTCTGGTCCTGAGGTTGCTTTTAAACAGAGTCCATAATGACTGAGTGGAGTTAATCATTAACTCTAGTCTACTTCATTAATTTCAGACCACTTTTAACTAGTGTCTGTGATAAGGTTATTATCGTTAACTAAAACTAATGATGTAAACATAAACTAGAATTCAAAAACATTTTTGTTAATGCTAATCAGAATCAAATCTAGACCATGAAAACTTACTAAAACTGTAAAAGGACTTGAAGTTGAATTTTAGGAGAGAATTTGCTTAGTTTAATGCATTAATATGTGTTCTAGTTTCCAGTTGCTGATTTTGACTGTATGTACGTTATTTTGCCAGCAGATAGCGGTAACGGCATCCAGGTCAATTTAATTGCTGCAGCGTTCAGCCATCTGTCATATTATTTATTTTATTCTATTTTATTATAAGTCTCGTCTGTTGACGGTATGCAAGCTGTACAACATAAAAGATTAAAACTATAAGTGGAATGAAGAAAAACTAAACCTTAAGCTCATTTTTCTTTTTTAGCTAAAAAAAAAAAATACTAAAAAACAAAGTAAAACTAAAGTTGAATAAAAAATCAAACGTTAATAAAATATAAAAAATAATGAAATAGTAAAACTTTCCACTCAGAAAACATAGATGTGTCTTATTTTAACATTTGCTGAGGAATTTAAAGGTAGTCCTCCATC
>NW_015151254.1:199924-202288 GCF_000732505.1 Cyprinodon variegatus | reverse complement strand
GGTCTTGATTTTGGATGTCAAAATCTTCATTGGCATAAATTACAGAAATGATTGAGCTGTTTTGTTTTTCTCTTCTGTAGAAAAAAAAGAGAAAAAACGAAATAAAACATTCAAACTTATTGCAGATTTGTTTCTAAATCCTTCTGAGTAAAACTAAACGTATAGGTTTAAATAATATAGAAATTATAGAATAAATAAACTTCCTTGTATAAAAATGATTTTAATTTAGTATTTGGCTATTTTAAAGTCAGAGCTCTTGTCCTGAGGTTGCTTTTAAACAGAGTCCATAATGACTGAGTGGAGTTAATCATTAACTCTAGTCTACTTCATTCATTTTAGGCCACTTTAAGTGAGTGTTTTTGATAAGATTATTATCGTTAACTAAAACTAATGATGTAACATAAACTAGAATTCTAAATAATTTTTGTTAATTCTAATCAGAATCAAATCTAGACCTTGAAAACTTACTAAAACTGTAAAAGGACTTTACAAAACTAATAAAAGTTGAATTTAAGAGAGCATGTGCTTAGTTTAATGCATTAATATGTGGTTTAGTTTCCAGTTTCTGATTTTCACTGTACGTTATTTCGCCAGCAGATAGCGGTAGCAGCAGTCAGGTCAATTGAATTGCCACAGCGGTCAGTCATCTGCCATATTATTTATTTTATTTTATTATAGGTTTCACCTGTTGTCGGTATGCAAGCTGTACAACATGAAAGATTAAAACTATAAGTGGAATGAAGAAAAACTAAACCTTAAGCTCAATTTTCTTTTTTAGCTAAAAAAAAAATACTAAAAAAAACAAAGTAAAACTAAAGTGGAATAAAAAATCAGACATTAATAAAAAATAAAAATAAAAACTATTAAATAGTAAAACTATTAAAACCTTGGCTTGTAATAAATTTCCACTCAGAAAGCATAGATGTGTCTTAGTTTAAAATTTGCTGAGGAATTTGAAGGTAGTCCTCCATCTTTCTTTAAACCATAACATGACGTTATGGTCAGCACCCAACACTGTTTATCTGAACTTCTCTACTTTGTAGACAGGACTCCGATCTTTCTTGTAGTTATAGTTTTAAGCTTTAGTAGTTTCTGATCTGTTTTAAACAACCCAACCAATTTTAATTAGTCTGCAGGAGAAGTTTGAGTCAGATTGTCTCCTTAAAGCTTTAAATGACATAGTTAAGTTATGACTGAAGGCAGATTATGTTTAAGGAATCAAATCAATTTAAATCAACTTGAAATTTCTACCAAGTAAACTGTATCTACAATAAATTTAAACATTTNGTGTTTGTGATAAGGTTATTATCGTTAACTAAAACTAATGATGTAAACATAAACTAGAATTCAAAAACATTCTAATCAGAATCAAATCTAGACCTTGAAAACTTACTAAAACTGTAAAAGGACTTTACAAAACTAATAAAAGTTGAATTTTAAGAGAGATTGTGCTTAGCTTAATGCATTAATATGTGGTTTAGTTTCCAGTTGCTGATTTTCACTGTACGTTATTTTGCCAGCAGATAGCGGTAACGGCATCCAGGTCAATTGAATTGCTGCAGCGGTCAGTCCTTATCTGTCATATTATTTATTTTATTTTATCATAAGTCTCTTATGTTGTCGGTATGCAAGCGGTACAACATAAAAGATTAAAACTATAAGTGGAATGAAGAAAAACTAAACCTTAAGCTCAAGTTTCCTTTTTAGCCAAAAAAAAAATACTAAAAAAAAACTAAGCAAAACTAAACTGGAATTAAAAAAATCAAACTTTATTAAAAAAAAAAAAAAACAACAACAACAATAAAATAGTAAAACTATTGAAACCTTGGCTTGTAATAAATTTCCACTCAGAAAACATAGATGTGTCTTAGTTTAACATTTGCTGAGGAATTTAAAGGTAGTCCTCCATCTTTCTTTAGACCATATCATGTTGGCAGTTGTTTTGTAGTTTAGTTTAGTAGTTTGAGTCAGATTGTCTCCTTAAAGCTTTAAATGAAATATACTGTAAGTTATGAGTGAAGGCAGATTATGTTTAAGTAATCAAATCAATTTAAATCAACTTGAAATTTCTACCAAGTAAACTGTATCTACAATAAATTTAAGCATTTGCAATTTAGTAGAAAACAGATAGGTGTATGATGCATAATAATTCTAATCTGGGACAATAACTTTCAGATGTATTATGAAAATATTAGTATAACGCTCATGTCTTTGGTGTCTTTGGTGTTTGTGGCTCAATAAATGGATTTTTAACATCGAAATGAGCGGAGGAGGTTCAGGAGGAGAGGAGTTACTTCAGGGTGTTTGAGGAAGAAAGGAAGTGAGGTTGGATGGAGGTAGAGGATAGGAAACTGAAAGGTCCCT
>NW_015151254.1:191592-198175 GCF_000732505.1 Cyprinodon variegatus | reverse complement strand
AGAACCAAACTTTAAATGTATTCCACTAGCGGATTAGCTTATTAGCTTCCTTTTTAGGTTAGCAAAAACCTATAAGTTGGGAAAATATAGAGGTTTTCAAACAAGACGTCAAACTGTTGATGGGAAGATATTACATGTAGAGTAAGGTCAGGTTTTATTTGAAGTTACTGGACAATAAGGGAGCATGGATGGAGAATCGAGGCTGGGGGGATAAAATGGTCGTCCGTGGGAGTACCGTGCTAATGTTGCGCTGGTTACGCTTTACTCTCTCCATCTCAGGGGTTTCAGGCAAAGCTGTCCCTCCTCCCAAATCTTCTTTGTAATGAATCTTTGTGTGGATGAAGGACGAAAGCACGAACAAAAAGTTAGCCTGGTCCTTCTGCTCACACTCGTGCTTAGATGAGCAACAGCATTAGAGCACAAAGAATCAGCAACAAGGAGTAAAAATCAAAAGCAAACAACAAAGATCACAACTCTAAACACACAAGTTCACCTACAGCTGTAAACATTAGTCCACCAAACTAAATCTAAAGGGTTAGTTCTCATTAAAAGGCTGTATGTAACAATGAACTTCATTTAAAGAGATGTAAGGTTGATGCCAGAGTTTGTTAAAATGAAGAAAGACAAACTCAAAAAACGGTTAAAGATGAAAAAATGAAAATAAAAACTATTGTAGAATATATACCAAGCTGAAATTCTTTGTGTTTTCTTTAACACGGAGCATTTCTGGAGTGTCCTTAACAGTAGACACTTTGCCTTTTGTGTTTTTTAGGTCAATCTGGTATTGGAGCTATAAGAAGAAGGGAAAAATGGTTTGGTTAAAGTGTCTAAAGAAGGGAAAAAGAAGGGAAACCAGTGCAAAATACATTCTCTATTATCTGCCCTTTCAGCGCTGATTAAAGCATAGCTTATAAATAACACAAACACAAGTGAAAAATTTAAGAGAGTTTAATATTTCCATATCTTAATGCAGAAGGCAGAGACGATATGAATATAAAACAAAGAAAATAGCTTTTCCAACTTACAGTGCTGAAGTTCCTCTGGTTCTCACGGACTCTCTGCATCTCCGGGGTGTCCAGAACCGGCACATAGTGGGACATCGTCTTCTCAGCTTCCTCTTTGTACTTTTTCTGTTTTAAACAATGAAGAAAAAAAAGCACATTTAAAGGTCAAGCTGGTGATTTGGGTTTAAACACTGCACTCACAGAGGACAAAGCGTTTCCGGTCGTTTTCAGAGAGGGAATTGATGGTTCATTTCAAACCTGGCTGACGATGTTCCTCATCTGCTGAGCGTGGATGATGTCAGGGGTGTCGATGACGGTGGTGTAGCTGGCTCTGTCCATCTCAGCGGTCTGTTTGTATTTAGTCTAAAGAGGAGAAACCATCACTGAGGACTTCCTAATGTAGCTATGAAACAGTGTAATCCAGCACACACATTAGAGATTAAAGCTCTTGCAAACGTACTAAAGTTTACTGAACTGTTGCATAAGTTTTTGCAGCAGATTCTGGTTTGTATTTAAGTCTAGAGCAGGGGTCTGCAACATTTCAAGTTCATAGAGCCAGTTTGCCCTGAGTCTGGCTAAATAAAAGTCACTTAGAGCCACATTAAATTACTTTTAATAAAACACAATCGCTTATAGGGGTGATCAGTGAGGCAGCTGCCTTGCAGCAAGAAGGTTCTGGGTTCAATTCCCGGCCCAGGGTCTTTCTGCATGGAGTTTGCATGTTCTCCCTCAGCATACGTGGGTTCTCTCTGGGTACTCCAGCTTCCTCCCACAGTCCAAAAACATGACTGTTAGGTTAACTCTAAATTCTCCTCAGGTGTGTGAATTGTTTTTGTCTCTGTGTTGCCCTGTGATGGACTGACAACCTGTCCAGGTTGTTCTGCGCCTCATAGGAATAGGCACCAGCACCCCTTACAACCCCAGCAGGGATAAAGCGTGACAAAAATAGATGAAACTGATTATTTTCATTGACATCTGCCAAAGGAGATCTGTTCCCATCTTAAACAACCAACAGTTTATTGGTATTTTTAGCTAAATAATAAGGAACAATAAGAAACAACATAAAACAATAAAAAAAGATTAAACATTTATTTTCTTCTACAGGCTATTATTTAATATATAAAGAAAATAAAATCGAAAGACAAAACATACAGTTTTGCCAACATTTTACAATTTATGTTGCGTTGCATTAAAATCCTGATAATATAACCTGAATTTTAGGAAGATTTTATTAAAACGGACCTGACTGAGGATTTCAGTTGCATTCCTGGCTCTCATAAAGTCCGGCGTGTCTGTAGCCAAAGCCAACATTCCTTTACCCTTGATCTCCTGCTCCAATGACTTCTTATACTCCCTCTGCAAACAGGAAGAAAAAAAAATCCAAAATAACAACTACATCATTTACTAAACCAAATAGATACAAACGACAGACATTTCTACTGTTTCATACTGAGGAGGGCTGCAAAACACCTAGGGGGACAGGGAACAGAATAGGTTAGCAGGAGTTAGGGAAGATTTAGGGAAAACAATTGATTTAACACCACAGGAGCTCCACTTAAAACTGAAAAAATAAATAGGAAATGGAAGTCAAGAGTTAAAACAGCATATAAAAACATAATTAGTCCTTTTTAACTTGAGATTATTTTTTTAATCAATTACAACCCAAAGAATTTCTAAAATTGAGAGTTTATTTAGATTAAAAATGAAGGAAAAGGCATGTTTTAAGCATGTTTCAAGTGTGTCAGCTTTAAAAAAAATAAAGAAGTGTAAAAAAATAAAGGGGGACATGAGGGAAATTTCAAGGGAACCTATTTTTCTAAACTACGGAGCGATTAAAAAGTAGTCATGTTAAAAAGCAGGAAGCTCGACACAGAATCAAACCCATGTAGTGCAGCGACAGTTTAGTTTAGAGGGGGAGGGGGTTCACCATGAGTGGGGTTAGGTGGGGAGGGGGGGGTCAATCAATGAGATAAGAGCGTGATGCCACCTCCATCACCTCCCGGTTAGCCGTACCTCACACAGGATTTGAGTGGCATTCTTTGCCCTCAAAAGCTCCGGAGTTTCCTCCAGTACAGTTAGCCCTTTACCCTTCACTCCCTCCTCTAGATCCTTCCTGTACTCTTTCTACACAACGGAAGAAAGACAAGAGAGACTGCAGAGATGGGCACACAGGCAGGCAAGGCCAAGGCATACAGACAATTAAGGCTCAAAGTCACCAAAATCTCAACAAAAAATTAAATAACGGCAGCTGCTCTCATATTAATACAACTAGAAACATTTACACAGGGAGAAAGTGGAGATATTGCTGACTTTGGCAAACAGATATGGTAAAACAAGTTTTACATAAAATTAAACATGGAAAGTAGCTTCAAAACAAGAAACTGAAAACATTTCTTCATTTAAACTGTTCCATGCAGTTCTAAAGAACGTTGCTGTATAAATTTGAGGGGTTGATGGATGGAAACGAGGAGTTTTAAGATGTCAGTGGATGCAGAGCAACTCAGACTACTTCTCTGCAAAAGCATGCAGTGTGGGAAATTGTTGTGTGGTCGCTTAGGCAAGCAGTGCAGTGAAGCAGCTTAAAAGCAAAAAAAAAGCAAGCTTATAGAAGGAGAAGTAGGAGGATAAAAGATGTATAAACAAAAGGAGGGGCGGGGCTTTGGCTGTGGTATAATCTTAGTATGATGAGGTAAAAAAGGGGGAGGTTAACGGGATAAACCAGCCTTCAGTTACCTCACTGGCTATTTTGGTGGCGTGTCTGACATGAATCATGGCAGGAGTGACCTCCAAGCCTGAGAGGTTCTTCCCCCTCATGGACTCCTCAAAGTCCTTCTTATAGTCTTTCTATTGGCCACAAAGATAAGACAGACAGAGCTCAGACAATCACATGCAAGCAGAGTGGAGCTGTGCAGCTACAGCATCACTGTTTGCAGTACGACCTAAATCAGCCATTCTGCAGTCTGTGACATAAAAGCATTGGAGCCAGTTGGTTTACATTTGGGAACTTTTTTAGGTTTAACAGCAGTCAAACCGTTTTGTATTGTTGCTAACCAGCGTTTGCAACTATTCCACTGATATTTTGAAGTTATAGTGGAGGATTTGAACTAATTTTTTGAAAAGACACACCTTCTCCAGTTGAAAAAAATAAACTTCTCATGCACAATTCTATCCCGAGAGAGAACGTGCGCAATCCCATTTCTCTTTGTGCACGCTCTGTTTAAAAGTTGCTGTTTTCATTGCTCATACAAGCTTACTTTACAAAAGATGATTTGCAATTTTTCCACTATGTCAGACTCACCACTGGTAAGTGAAAATGGGGATTAGCACATAGGACGTCCTTACATAAACATATCCCCAAAATGATTGACAATTAAGCTCTCTGGTGAACTGTCTTGTGCACGTTAAACGATGGCTCGGTGTAAATTTCCCACAACTAAACTCAGATAAAACAGAGGTGCTAGTGATTGTTCCTGATTACGCTATTCCAGGTATCTACTAGTATCTGGGCGAGTTTTTCTGCTAAATCAAGCCTTAGAAACCTAGGTTATTTTTGACAAAACATTGTCCTTAGAGCACCACTCAAAACTCCTGATAAGGAACTGTTTTTAACAACTTAGAACAATTGTGTCCAGAGGTGATCTTGAAATGATTATCCACGCATTTGCATCTTCCCATTTGCACTACTGTAACAGTCTTTCTCATGTCTACACAAAAAGGAGTTGTCTCATCTTCAGCAGGTTCAGAACTCTGCGGCGAGGTTACTGACTCATACAAACAGAAGGGGCTCATATAACGCAGATTCTAAAAGCTCTTCATCGGCTCCCAGTCTCTTTTCGGTTCCAGTTTAAAATCCTGGTGCTGACCTTCAGGGCCTTTCACAGTCAGGCTCCCTCCTACATTAGAGACTTGTTGTGTCCATAAACCCCCTCTCGGAGCAATCTGGAACGATTTCTGTAACGCTTTCCTTGCACTTACTTGATTCTGTTGATGTTTTTTAAAGCGTGAACTGAAAACATATTTGTTTAAGAAATAATTTTAATTCCAGTAGATTAAGGGTTGTTTTATGACCATGTCTTTTGTGACTGTAAATATATTTTATTTGTATTTTAATTTTGTGAAGCTCTTTGTGACCTCTATGTCTGTGAAAGGTGCTATATAAATAAACATCACTTACCTACTTACAATTAGTAGGACCACTTATTTTGATGATCCAACCCGAAAAAGAACATCCTCCCCTATACTTTTAAGCATATCTAATGTTGATCTCTCAGTCTTTAGAGGGTGGAAACTTTCATGACATCACTCTAATCTTTAACACATCCACCGATTTAAATTAAAAAACTTGTGAAAAACTTTTGACTCAGCTGTCAATCTAAGGATCCTTATCCTTGTGAATTCACCAAACAACTCAGCTGAATAACTTTATTATATAACCTATATTAGTGGATGGTGTAACAAGAATGTGTGGGTTTTCAAATGAAAAGATCAAGGAGCAAAGATATTTAAAATGTGAAGATCCCATGACCAGCCCTTGCAATCCTGTTTTAACACAAATAAACACCTAAATCCTAAACAACAACAACAACAAAAAACACTTTAAATGACTAAAGCTGACAATAACAGAAATGTCATGACTTTAGAAAACCCTGGGTGTTCCTATATTAACCAAAAACATAAAATTAGCAGCTGATCTGCACAGAGGCAGCAAAATAATCTGAGATTTGGCCTCAGACTTTGTTCAGGCTTCAGAAGTGATGTGATGCGGAGACTTCATGAAATGAGCAGAACCCAGACGGGGAGAGGAACCTTTGCTTTGAAGGGAAGTCTTTCCTTCAAGTCTGGAAGAAAACTACTAATATTTCTCTTATATTATTTCCTCTTATGTTTGCCTATAGGGGACTTTAAAAAGGTTTTAAGAACATGATATAGAAAGTTTAAATCTGTTTTTCTTTTCACGAGATTTGTTTAATAAAAATACTTAAAGTACACATGTTTGAAAATACTGATTTAACTTTGTCAGGCTATTAGGGAAATTCATCTGTGGCTCTATTTTAACCAATATCAGAATAAAAGTTGGTTTAAGCAGCTTGTCCTTGATTCTTCTAAATTAATTTGTCTGCCCTGTAGAAGTGTTGCACATCAAAGCAATTACCAAGTATTTTACAAACATATGTCTTCATTGTTCACTGATTTATACATAACTTTGTTAATAAGGATCACAAGTTTTGTTTTGCAGGATAACTACTAATGATACAACTGGATATTTATCAAATTCTTTACTGTTGTCTATATAGCATTATAATTATGGAGTAAATTCTATTCCATTATTGTTTCTGGCAAAGAAGACATTTTGCAAATGGAAAAAAACTTTAAAAATGTTTTTATAAAAAAAAAAATCGGTTTTCTTTGACTTGTAGTTTTCTTTAGATTTTGATTTTCCAAAAAAATTTATTTTTAAAATGTATTTTTACAGATTTTCGATTTTTTTTTTATAAAAACATTTTTAAAGTTTTTTTCCATTTGCAAAATGTCTTCTTTGCCAGAAACAATAATGGAATAGAATTTACTCCATAATTATA
>NW_015151254.1:155763-191462 GCF_000732505.1 Cyprinodon variegatus | reverse complement strand
TACGTTCTTCATCAAATTAATGTTTCACAGATCAAATTCTCTTCATTTTAAGTCCAATAAAAACACTCCTGATGCGCACACTGACCAATGCAATGTTGCTGCTACCAGTAACAACCATGCGACCAATAGAAATGTCCCTTCCCTCCTCATCCAGAGGAAAGCCCGCCCCCAGAAGTGAAACACAAATGGTCTCTGAAATGCAATTTCAAAAACATGAAATTTTTGCCAATCGATCTGAGAAAGAGAAATAATAAAAAACGATAAAGAACCTGTAAAAAAATTGTACTTCTGTTAAACTAAATAGAAAAATTATGTTAAAAAATTATATGAAATCTAGAAATCTATATATAAATGAAATCTAAAAAATATATATATCATATGAAAAAGCAAAAGTTACTCTTTCAATCCAATAGGATTAAGATGGTTTCTTTTTTTTACATTCTTTATTTCAGAATATGATAAATTCAAAATTTCTACATATATTCATTTGCATCTTGATGCAACTACAAACAATATCAAACCCAAGAAGGAAAAAATATATAAATATAAACTAAAAGCTAAAATAAATAGCAAAATAAAAATAAGAAGTGGTGGGGCTCAGCAAGCTTTCAGATCTGTTTCGGCAATTGACAGCTCTTAAAAGGGTCTTCGTGGGCTTACATAGAAGGGAGGTGTATCTTTCTACTAGTGTTGCAGCAATACGAGTATCGGGGGTGTTATACTTCATATGGGGCCCACCCAGATAATGTTGCTTTATTATTGTGTCATTACGCCATTGGGGAGAGATACATAAAATGTGGGCTAACACCGTTTTTTTTATTCTTTAGTTTTGTTTTTTTTAGCATATGTCGTTCTTTATCCATGTGGACATCCAAATTAGGTGATAGGCAGGGCCCACACTCCTAGAATATGTATTTCCCATGCAGTTTTACTGTTATCTTCTCCATTATATACACATCCTTCAACCTTTCTTGCCATTGTTCCCCCAAAGCGTGGGGGGCAAAGGCTTTAAGCCAAGACAGAGTTATAATTATCCTTGCTACTAATAGCAGAATGTGTAGTAACTGGGCTTTTCTTTTCCAAATATTTTCTTTTGGGGTCAAACCTAATATATAGTATAGCGGGTTCAGTGGTAACGTAAAATCAAGGATTTATTTAGTTTCTGTCTGGATTGATTAGAATGTTTTTCAAAGTTTCTGTATTACATTTTTTTCAAGTTTCCGTTTACAAATTGTGTTCCTTGCTTGCAACAATAATGGAACATAATGTACCCAAACCCTTCCATACATAGTTAAGTTGGAAGCTTGATTAATTATGAATAGTTGTTTGATTGATGGTACAATTTTTCCAGGTGTCTAGAAGCTCATTAAACAACATTTAGAAAGGTAAACCATGTGAGGGTTATCTACATTCTTTAAAATTTCTTTCAGATTCATAACTACAACCATCCGTAAAGCTCAAGTGACGAACAGGAGCGCTACATTTCTAATCTAATGTGTTTTGAAGCCAAGCTGGCATCTGCAGCTACTTTTAGCACAAAGGTGAGAGGAGTTGATACCTGGCTCTGCATGTGCTGGGCCTCCTTAGCCGTCACATAAGTCGGGGTCTCAAAGTCCAGCATGGGTTTGCCCTTCTCCTTCTCATATTTCTCCCTGTATTTAACCTGTAAGGGCCAAACGTACACAAAGTTGAATAGGATTTAGTGAAATGTGGCCATTTAAAAGCAGGAACATTGTTTCCATAGAAAGACAAATATGCAAAGCTTGTTATTAACATATTTAACCCTGCATACACATCTCTCATTTTCAAATCAGTGTAGGAGATAGAGATGTCCCAATCCAATCTAGGGTTTATACTAGTGTCCAAATCGAGACTTTTTTTCTTTCAACACAAGTCTTTCAGTCCATAGCTGAGAGATGTGCAGAGAGCAGCTGAGACAATAGTAATTACATTCTACAAGGATCAAAGAAAGCACTGTTTCTGTAAAACAGGAAAGTGTTACTTTCCTCTAGGATTTCTCTGTGCACTATTAATAATAAATCTAAATCAATCCCTTTGAAGCTTAATAATTGAGTCATAAATGTAATTGTGCAGAAACATTGCTAAATTCAGCGTATAAACACTGTCAGCAGGAGCTCAATGTGAGATTGTTTGGGTCTGTAGCTGCATGTTTAGAACCAGATAGTTATTTAATATTTCTACTCCAAAGTGACCAGGATCCTTAGTATTAGACAATAAATGCTTATCAAGACATCCCTCAGTGTCGGCTGATGATTGAAACAAGTTAAACAACATTTCAAAGTTTGCAAAGTGTTTGTTGTTCCTGACAGTTTGCAGCACTTACGTTGCTCTGAAGTTCAGAGGCCTCCTTGAGATGAAGCTGCTCTGGTGTGTCAGGAATCATGTGGTAGTGACCCTTACTCTCCTCAAATTTCCTCTTGTAGCGGTACTACAGGGAATTCTCAGTAAAGTAAGAAGCTTAATACAGCAAAGGAGAAATGTCTGACTAGAGCCTTCTGCATTAAGCATGAAGTTGCTCGTACTGCACCTTGCTGCAGTATTCACGTCCCTTAAACTTGATCACATTTTGTCACGTTAAAAGCAAAAACTTTAGGCTATTGAACTGGGATAATATGTGATATACTAAAACAAATTTGTTCAGAATTGGGATATGAAAGAAAAAAGATGCATGATTAGGATAAGGGAACATATATTTCCAAATTGTACCTTAGATTTAGGCAAGAAGATCTGAACTTTAGCTTGGACCACTTTGATATGTAAGGATGGTTGGATCTGAACCATTTAGTGCAGCTCTGGGTGCACCTTTAGGCAGAGTTCAAATTTGTCTTCGCTACGCTAACATTTAGGCCGACCCAGATGAATGACATCTGTGCTCCCCTCCCCAGGGCTCTGTCCAACACATTTTAGCTTTAACCGTGCTTATGTTTAAAGTCGTTAAAATTACACTTAAACAAGGCCAAGTCACTGAGTTTTAACGAGTGTGATGGCCACCATCAGGTTTTTTTATTATTATTTTTTTTTTGTGATTTTTAATACTAGCCAGAGGGGCTATGACAGTAAAGAAACAAGGAATACAAAGGTCACCAGGTCAGGACTTAAAGCTGTGACGCCCATTCAATCCTAAGCCCTGGTAAATTGGTCCCACACTTAACCTTGCACCACTGCTGTGCCCTGAAGCTGTTATTGAGCACATTTACATCATTATTTGCACATAGACTTGAGAAACAAGGACATTTTTTTCATCCCCCAGGACAATACCCTGTTGGAGGATGAATCCCTAATATTTAGCCTCAAGTCTTTTGTGACTGCAGAACAGTATCCCCATAGCATGATGCAGCCACTATCACAGCAACTTTGTGTTCAGGGTGATCTGCAGAGATAGTTCTGCACACAGAGCTTTCTGCATGTGTTTAAAATGCTAAATGTACAGTCAGCATCTCTTCAAGATGTTCACATTAAGGCTAACTTTAAAAAGGGACTACTTATGGCTTTGACCTGTTGCAACGTTGACAGCTTCTCCTTCCTGTGAATCTGTGTAGCTACTCCAGTGTTACCAAAGGCTTTTTAGCAGCTTGTCTGCCCTTACTAACCCCTCATTGTGCAGGATTTTATTTATTTATTTATTTATTTTCAAATTAAAGGAAGCAGAATACATAAGCATGACAAAGTCATCGGAATTTTATTATTAAAACCTTTTCAAAAACACCACTCGTTTCCTTTTCTGAATCACTCTTTAGATCGTTTAGATTGCCTGTCACATAAAACCCTCCTGGAGCAGTGACAAAATGTGAAAAAGTGCAAAGGAAAATCAACACCATTGCAGAGCACTTCAAACACTAAGGCAGAAGGAAACACTAACAGTATAAGTAAATGAAAAGATGTAGTTATCATTCAGAGGATAAATGATTCAAACAAGTTGAAGTTGTCGTTAGGTGATCTTTAATAAAACTTTAATTTTGATCAACGGTACTAAAAGTAAAGCATTAGATGTTAAAGGTGAGGAGGGTCAGGATCACTACCAGATGAGGTCTACAGATTATGATTGTTTAGATGATGGAGCCTAGAGTTTAAATCTAAGGTGAAATGTTTACTACAAGCATGTAGGGAAGTTGATGTTACCCTGGATCAGGTTCAGTTCAATAGATGGGAATGGGGGTGGGGGGTGAGGAAAGGGTTTTAAAAAATGCAGAGGATGATGATGATGATATCTTACGTCACTTGAGAGTTTGCTGGTGCTCAGATTGTGCTGCATGGACAGAGACTCGGCCATGTCGGTGACAGGTTTGTGGATCTTCTTCAGGTCACCCTTGTACTTCACCTGTGATTGTTTTAAAGAAGTCAGCACATGATCTCCATCAGGTAATGGAAAGTTAATTAGTTTATGAAGGTTTCCAACGGTAATCAAACCATGTCATCATCCTGCAAAACATTACTTTATGCCTATGAAAAAAAAAATTACACCAAAAAAAAAACATTATTACTGTAGACCCAACCTAACTTGGAGGTATTCGCTGCCATTATAGTAACAAACCTTCTAATACAAGCAGCCACTCAAAGGTACCTGTAATTCCTACATGCCTGGTTAGAGAGGAAATCTTTGGCGCAATGTTTTCTCTGTGATTACCTACCTCACTAGCCAGATCGTTGGCATCCTTCATGGTTTTGTAAATCTTGCTCTCCTTCGGGTCAAACTGAGGTTTCTTTCCTTTCATCTCCTTATCAAATTTCTCCTTGTACTTCACCTGGTTAAGTCAGAATGAGTACTGAGTTAGGACAAATAAGCTAATCAGTATGCCATAAATGACAAAAAGACAGGGTATACAAGTGTATATAAAAGTATTAGTAACTCAGTATTTATAGTTTGTTGGCCTTTGACATGCTGTATAACAGCTGGTAACTGGGTATAGCATCACATTTATGGCGTCTATGTAAAAATGTGTGAAGAAAAACATGAATTCATCTTTTTAATTGCAGTAGCATAACATCAACCTTTAACAATCCAACCTTTAATTTGTGTACAATTAACTGTGAGGAGGAAAACCCTTTTTAAATCGCTGCTTTTCCCTTATCAGAACCATCCTCAGAAATCCTCCTTCAGCTTATCTGGAGAAACTCAAAATCTTTTTAGACAAATTAAGACACTCCACGGTTTCCTGGGTCGTCCCCTGGGCTCCCCCCCAGTGGAAAGTGTCTGGTGACAGGCATACAGGAGGCATCTAGAAAAGATGCCATCTCCTGTAGATGTGGAGGAGCAGTGGCTCTACTCTGGGACTATTGGAGTAAGGTAATTTCAGGCGCTTGCAAATGAGATCTCGGTTTATTTTGTTTTAGGGTTTTTTTTTCGATCATGACCAATATTTGCTGACTATTGCAAAAATAAATATATGAAAGCTAAGTATGTCAAGTTTTTCTTGAAATAAGTATATTTTTCTTGTTTTGAGAAGGTAAGTAGGACAGTTTACATACGGAATAAGATTGTTTATGCGTAAAATAAAAAAGTAAAGAAAACTTCAGTATCAGATTATCTTGTTTTAAGGCCAAAAACACTTAAATTGTGGATTTTCTTATTTATCTGCTCAAATTAAAGGCAAATAGACATATTTTACTTATATTTAGGCCAGTTTTTGGAGCGCATAGGGTGATATAGGAATGTAGACGGACTGGTAAATCAACAGTCCTCAAGTCCTCAGGATACAGTACTTCACATTAAGAACCATGCCCTCAGCTTGTAGTTTGTCTTCATCTCCTGTCGCTTTTAACCGTCCCAACACATGCAATGGATCATGACCAGAGGGAGCAAGAGGAAGCATTCCATCTGCAAAAAAATATATAAAATCTGCTGTTTCCTCAGCTGCAGGCTGCCCTGATAAAACCCAGCAGACTTAACTCTGACAATGTCAAAGGGTGGCCCCTAAAAAATGGCCCAGATTCTGCAGTCCAGGACAGCTGCCCATATAATCATTCTTAATAATATTACTGGTTGTGGAATTGTTGGTACCCTCTGATAAATACCCTAAATCATATTCTTACTTTTTGAAAATCTTAGGAAGCAATTTATAACCCACTCTAGAAAGACAATGCTGATCCAAATTAAATTAATTTCTTTGATTGGTAAAAACTGAATCACCTTGATCCAACTTAATTCATTAAGCTTATAGATTCAACTTATTATTACCAATCGAAGAGATTAATTTAAGCTGAAGCTTAATTTACTTTTTAGAGTGCTTATTTCAGAGTAATTCCTGAAGAATTTTTTTTTTCTGCATTCACAAATATAAAGATGTAGTTTAGTCTGGATCCCTCTTGAATTTTAAATAGGACAATGTGCTTTGATCTGTCCAGAGTAATTTCAGTTTTTCCAAAACAAACACGACAGAATGTCATGATTTTGGCACTGACGACTGGCTTAAATGGTAATTTCATTCACCTGTCCAATTCTGCCCGGTTTCTTATTACCTTCCCTGTATTAAAGCTGCTGGGTCCCAGCCATCAGCACCAGATTATTCTTGTTCTCTATATCCAGTGATGAGTGTTTTAAGAGTACCTTGGTGTTTCTGATTTCTTGATCCCGACCTGTTCTGCCTCTCAACCACTGAGCCTGCCTGTTCCTGTCTGATCTCAGTGGTGAGAGTGTTTTTAGCTAACTTGAGTATTTCTGATTACCTGATCCTGACCTTTTCTGCCTCTCAACCGCTTAGCCTGCTTGTTCCTGGCTGAACGGTTTGCCTGAACTGTCCTTGGACTCCTGGATCTCTGAGCCTGCCTGTTCCCGTGTTTGTGTTCTGATCTGTTTGCCTGGCATGGCTTGGGACTCCTGCAGCATCTGGGACACTCTGGGCAGTGCATGCCGCGTCTTATTGGTAGCTCACCGACTGGATCCTACCTCGTTCTCTGGGCACGGACTGAACTTGTAAACCAGGTTAGTGACTTACGTTCATAATCTTAATCCGTTAGATTTACGGAATTTACACAGAATGCTTTTGTGGAAAAGCCTCTGCTGCCTGCTGTTTTGTAGGCGAAGTATCTGAAATGTTTGGGATTGTTTCTTTGATGACTGCTTGAACTGTTTACCATACATGAAAATTTTGATGACCTATTTACTACAATTTTGGAAAATCTGACGAGATTTTGCAAAACCGAATGATAAAAAAATAAACTTGAAATCCCAGTTTTTGCTCCGGTGTTTTGAAAGAGGCCAAGTGCTGCAGTTTTGGTATTAACAGTACAAGTGTCAATAATTCTACCCTCTGTGATTTTAAAAACAAATAGATTTCAACATGATTTTTCTTCTCACAGATTAAATGTACACAAATTGTACTCAAATAAAAAAAAAAAAAACTTTTCAGTGTTGGATTATGCTCCTGCAACAAAAGATGAATTTTACTTTTGATAATTTTTTAGGTATTGTTAATAAATGTTCCCAGCTCTATACTGTATATGTTCCTATCTATGCATGCAAACTATTTTCATAGACAATGTATGCAACAAATATGCTGAGAAATAACATCTATACTTGTAAAAAAAAAATAAAAAAAATCTGTTGTTGATTCTTTTTTTTTTTTTTTTTTTTACAAAAAAAAAACTACTGGTATATATTTTCCACGTCTTTTTCATTGCCTTTACCTTTTATCTAACCAACTGATTAATTTTACAACATAAACTTTATTTAATAATAATCAGAATTATAAAAATGAAGATTAAATTAGGGAACGCCACCATTTTTACTAATCCTCAAACTAGTTATGCACAAAGAATGTGCAAATAGATGTAAATACAATAACTGTATTAGACATGTATTAGTAGCATCTCTATCATTGTAAATCTGTTGAACTTTAATAGGCTTTATCAACCTCTAGTTTAGAAATTATGGGCACAGAAAAGTTTTCTGTGAAATTGCAAACCTTAAAGAAAAACCCACTTGTGAAAGTTTGTTGATCTTATTATATGTTTCAGAGTGAATAATCAGAAACACAACATAAAACCATCATAATACAAACAAATATTGTGTAAATCCATATGCAGCTAATTCTAGGGTGCATTTTCTATGCTTAACAATGAGCCAAAACTTGTTCAGCACAGAAAAGAAAGAAAAACAAGAGATGCACTGCAAACAAAAAGCAAGACAAACTAGAGATTAAAGATTTTTAAAGACTGGATAAAAAACATATTTTAATCCTATTAGCTTAAAATATTTGATTACCCTAATTAGTAACTAAAATGGACTTTAAAATAAAACTAAGGGTTGAAAGGGAGTGAAGTTGTAGACAAAGGAGACAAACATGTAGCAGCACGCCTTCAGTTTTAGGACATGCGCCTCCTTACATCACTAGTCACCGAACTCATTTTCTTAATGTGCCGCATCATAGGGGTATCATAGGAAGCTGCTCCATGGAGGGAGGCCTTGCCCTCCACCTACAAAGCCCAGCAAGATTGTGGAATGAGAACACAAACACATTATGGTAACAGGGATGAGAGGAAAGAGATTAGGTACAGCAGCAAAGAAAAGAGGAACAGAGAAAGAAAGAGAGACACATGGTCAGGTTTAAGGATGGGGACAGACTTATACAATGATATGAGCAGTTAGACATGAATATATATATATTATGAGATCACAGTGAGAGATTAAAACATGGATTTTAATACAGGATGACAGGGGAAGCATTATCTAAGAGCTGCTAGCTCAGTTTAAAGCCAGGAGGAGGCTGCCAAGCATCACATCTACGCAGCAAGTTTAACTTGAGGAAGGGAGACTGAAGCAAGGAAAGAGGGTTTTAATTATTTGGAGGCCACTTCCTGGTCTGATCGATGAAAAAGTGGGAGCAAAAAAGTGATTTTTCTAAACCACCACAGAGAAAGAGTGTTTGTATCGTCACATGTACTGAGGTAAAAAGATTAATTTCATGTGTGCTACCTGACTGGTCAGCTGGGACACGTGGGTTGCCAAAGCAATGTCTGGACGGTTGATGAGAGAACCCCCACGGCTGGCCTCCTCACGAGCTTTTTCACGGTAGCCGATCTGTTCACAGAGAGAGAAGCATAATGTAAGGGAACAGTCTTATATTAAGGAAAAGCAGGTGGTGAAGTTTTACCGACTGTTGATGAGCAGTCAGGAATGGAGATGACGAAAATTAATGTTTGTCATATTTCTATCATGGTCATTCTTGGGAACTTTACTTTTAAAAAGTAACTAGTTATAGTAACTGGATGCTTCTTCAAAACAAATAACTCAGCTAGTAACTTGGTTACTGTTCAAAGTAACTTTTTATGATCTAAAATGTCCAAGAATTTGAATAACTTTCTTGTTTTTGGAACTTCAAATACAAATAGAGGTTAAATTATAGAATATAATGTGTTTGTTATTAATTAATGAATTAAATGATTAATTCAAAGGACTACTTGTGTGGTTTGACAAGTAAGCTGCAATATCATCCTGCGGATATGATTATGATTCTTGTTTTTAATAGAAGAACAATACGATGTTTTAGCAATTATCTTTTTTAAAACATTGGCAGTATTCAATTGGCTATAAAATAGGTATAAAGCTGAACAGTAATGCTTTTCAAGCAACTTAACAGAAAAAAAAATGTTATTTGCAATATAATTAAACAGGGGTTACACTTCCAGGAACAAAAAACCCTAGCAGGACTGTATCCCAGGATATTTGCATGAAAAAATGTAAAACATGTTGGTAAAATCATTATAGCACAGAGAAAGCAAAGAACATGTGTTGCTTAAGGGCAGCAGCTGTCAGTGTTAAGATGATGTGAGGGACTTTTTTAAAGTAAAGTCAAGTTTCTGCAATGAGCAAATCACATAAATATTTAGCTTCAGTAATCTCTGTCATTTAATCAGAGCGCCATCTTCTCTCCTCTGTTTTTTCGAGGCATGCTTAACTCTGCCTACATTACATCTCCCCAGCCAATGGGCATGATGTATGCCTATTGATGATGTTGCACACAATTCTTTCTGCAGCCTGATGTTTAGTTCAGAGTCTCACCACCTTCTACAGAAGCACCATAGAGAGCGTTCTGACCAGCTGTCTCACTGTGTGGTGTGGAGGCTGCAGCGCCTCAGACTGGAAGAAGGTGAGAAGAATTGGGAAAACTGAACAGAGGATCATCATGGCTCCTCTTCCCTCCATTAAAGATATTTCATCCCAGAGCTATGTGTCCTGAGACCGTAACATCATCCGTGATCATGGACTGTTCTCCCTGCTGCCCTCTGGGAAGAGACTTTGTAGCATTCGATGCAGGACCAGCAGGTTCTGCAACAGCTTTTTTCCCGCTGCCATCAGAATGTTGAACTGTTAAACTCTAATCGAGACTCTGCATCTTACTTGCAACATTATTCTGCACCACCAACATGCTGCACTTTTATAAATTCTTTTAAATAAGACACAACCCAATGTTCTACTGCATTTTGCACCATTATATTTGGCACTGCACTGTTATCTTTCCATATTAATGCCCTTTGGCACCATTATTTTTATGATTATAATTTTTTTACTGGTTTTCCTTTTCTCCTATACTGTTTACATGATAATCTGCTGCACTTTTAATGGTTATGTTCATTTCAGTTCATACAAAATGACAATAAAGTTTGCAAAAGTCTAAACTTGCACATATTAAAAAGTTTACACATGTTTCTACAGATATATATTTTTTTTGGATCAGGGCTTTAGTCTAAAAATGCAGGTTTTATTTATGCCTTTGACACTCACGTCACTGATTAGCTTCGCAGCCTGGGTGGCCTTCTGGATGTCAGGACGGTCAGCCACAGTGGTGTAGTGCAGGTTGGCTTTGGCATCCTTTTTGTACGCAATCTAAAATATGTAGGGGAAGACAGAGTAAGCATATAGTGAACATTTAGAAGCAGCTCAAAAAACAAATATTGAAAACAAATCAGTGAAATGTATGTAGGAATAAGTCACATTGCTCTGATTCTTCGCCACGTCCATGGCATGCTGAACATCAGGTGGCACAAGCATTTGGTTGTACACAGACTTGCCCTTTTCCTTCTCGAACTTCTGCTTGTATTGTTTCTGCAAGTTACGAAGAACAGTGTCGCCAGCAGGTCATAAACAAAAGGAGGATTAGAGGAGGTTATTTATTTAGGTCAAATAAAATAAAAAACGAAAGGCGTACCTCGCTGATCAGCTTCTTGACCTCCTTGCTGTGGGCGGTATCACGAGTCTCGGCCAGTTTGGTGAATGAGCCAGATTGCATGATCTTCTTACTTTCCTGCTTATATTTGCTCTGAGAATAAGAATAGGAGCGTTACAACTCACAGTATGTTGCTGAAACACTGTACTCCAAACCAGGCAAGAGCTATTAGCATGAATTAGTCCTAACCTCTGATACTAGAGCTCGCACAGCTTTGGCATGAAGAATCTGAGGCGTATCCAGAACAGGTATGTAGTGACCCTTTGTCTTTTCATATTTCTCTTTGTACTTCACCTGAGGGGAGGAAAATAACATAAAAAAGCTCATTATTTTGATGCAACCCTCATCTTTCCAGGCTCACTCTTGAATGGTTTCTATGAACAGATGAGAAATACTTACATCACTAGACATTTCAGCGTTCTGCTTGTGCAGGATTGTGTACTTATCACTGGCGACAGGGATCACACAGCCCTTCATCATCTCTTTGTCATATTTGTACTCAACCTGTGGGTGAAATTAAATGTACATAAACGCTAACGTCTATAAACAATATATAGAAAGTAGAAAGAAACAATAGAAAGGAAAAATGAACTCACATCACTCTGCTGCAGAGAGTTTTTGGCAGCATTGAGAAAATCTGGTCTGTCTGCTGTCCAGATCCACTTGTTCTTTGTTGCCTCGTACTTCTTCTTGTAGTCAAGCTAACAGACATATAAGAAAAGGTTTATCCTGTGTCTTTGTTTGTTTTCAGTTATGTTTTTTAAAGGTGATTGTATTTCCTTTCTTACATTGCTGATGTTCTTGTACGCCTCTTTGGCAGCACGGATCTCATGAGCCTCTGGGTCCATGTTGATCTGGGCTTTGCTCTTCTCATAAACCTCTCTGTATTTCAGCTGCAAGACAAAACAGGACAAATACAGACGGCTAAACATACTTTTTTAATGTTTAAAGACAACTTAAAACTGCTAGATGAAGGAGTGGGCTGGTTAACATCAATTACATTAAGTTGTTCTAAATTTTTCATCATAGCCTCCTACAGTCGGTTACCATTCACTCTGAAATTTATACAAATGCTTAAAAATCATAAAACTGCATGTCCAATCCTGGTTCCTCTGTGATTCTAACACTGAATGATTAACCTAAGCATTCAAACATACTACACTGGAAAAAAATCGAAATCTAGAACTAGATCATGTTTTCCTAAAATAAGTGCATTTATTAGGTAAAAGAGATATTTTGCCAATGGAACAAGACAATTTACATTTAAAATAAGAAAAATTACATTTGAAAAACTAAAAACACAGTTGCATTGTCTTATTTCAAGTGCATATTTTCTAATTGTCTTATTTTAAGACTAAAAATACTCATTCCACTGTCAAACTATCTCATTTACCAACTCAAATTAAGAGTAAATACGATTAATTTAAGAAATGTTTACTTATTTCTAGATTGTTTTTTCAGTGATTAGCAGTCATTTACCTGAAGGTATTAAACTAAACACAGAAATCTTTTTTTCATGTAACTCTAAAGATCAGGACTTAAAAGTCAATTCAAACTATAGATGCAAGTCTTACCTGCTGCTCCCAGTTCAACTTAGAATTTTTCAGTTTCATTTAACCTTTATTTATCTAGGCAAACTATTTTAGAACCACTTCTTATTTACAATCGATAAAATTGTAAATGAGATAACACAATCGATAATAATAAAGATCCTTTCTGGAGTCATATACTATATGAAAGAATAGAGGCTGGAGCCCATTTTGGCTCAGATGTTAATAACATTTAAAAAAATCAAAAGCAACGTTTTGATGTGAAAAATAATGCGCTTAATCCTTTTGAGAGGTGTCAGGCTGTAAAAGGCTTAGATTGTTAGACTAAAACTGTTTTCAAACGGCCGTTAACAAGCTTAAAGAGGCGTGTCTGATAAGTAGCCAATTATCTACCTGGTGTAACTCTGTAAGGAGCAGCACTGGAAAAAAATCGAAATCTAGATAAGTCATTTTTCTTAAAATAAGTAAATTATTCTTGGATTGAGGACGTAAAACAGACATTTTGCCAATGAAACAAAACAATTTACACTTAAAATAAGAAAACACGATTACATTGTCTTATTTTAAGTGCATATTATCCAACTATTTTATTTTAAGAGTAAAAATACTCATTCCATTGGCAAATTATCATTTACCTACTCAAAATCAAAGGATAACTTAATTTAAGGAATTATTACTTATTTCTAGATCATTTTTCCAGTGATAGGGTTTTATTTGGCTTTTTTTTTTTAATAATATAAACTAACTGTAATTATTTAATCTGTTTGATTATATTTGAGTCAAAAAAAAACAACATATCATCTTATTTATTCCATTACACATAATAAGATTAGGGTGTCATTTTTTAGTAGAAAGTTTGGGTGAAACTCACATTGCTGGTGATCTCTTTGACCTTCTTCATGTGCTGCTGGTGTGGAGTATCGTAAGGCAAAGTGTATCCCTTGGCCTTGGTCTTGTTGTACTCCATCCTGTAGATGATCTAAATAAAAGAAAAGAATATTTTAGTTGAATAGTAAAATGCAAATAAAAATAGAAGTAAAACATAAACAGGGGAAGAACAACAAAAAACTTACATCCGTAATCTTCTTGCTGCGTTTGTGAGCCTCATACTCAGGAGTGTCCAGAACAGAAGTGAACTTATCTTTGGCGCGCTCATACTGCTCCCTGTACTTCCACTGAGGAGGGACAACATTCAAATTAGCATAGCTCATTTCAAAACCAGTGTATTAAATGCTAAAAATAATAATAATAAATAAGAAAAAAAGAAAAAGAAAAAAAAATATATATATATATATATGTGTGGTTGTAACTAATGAATGCAAAACAACAACAAAAAAAAACTATCCAAAATAGAGCTCTTAAATTATATTGGGGGAGAAAAAATGTTACGAAAATTGAACTATATTTACTTGTTTGGATAGTTTTTTTAAGTTATAAATCAAAGAAAATGCATAAACATCAATTCATCTTTTATTAAGAAAACAAAGATGGAGTGTTAGCATGCATAACGTCACCAAAAACATGCTGTATTAGACACAGAAAGATGTGAAGATGACAATTAAAAACACAAGTTACCACTATTTGATGATGAAAGCCTGCGGTGCCCACCGTCTTCACAATGACCTGCTGCTCTTCCACTGAGCTACATTTAATATTAATACAGAATTTACCCTCAAAACATTGCATTTCTATTTTAGTTATAGTAGCAGCTGCTTTTACTGCTGGCATTGGATGCTCTTGTGGAGTTTTTGTTTACCTTTGGTGAATTTTATTGTTTGTAGCACCATAAATGGAGGCTAATAGAATGGACACTGAATATTTTTTTTACTCAAAGAATAATAAAAAAAAAACTTGTATTAGAAATCCTATAGATATAAACTATATTGCATAAAAATTGCAACTCATGAAATATAATATAAAATATAAAGGTCTAATAATGTAAAATATAATTAACTTTGCAGCTGCATATGCCTGCTAACAACTAGGTGATGGCACTGCATTTTAGAATACGTTAGAGTTTTAATTAACAATGAGATACGAGTGATGGAGGGATTAACAGTGATTAATGCATGGATTCAGAACTATGTGGCCTAAATGGATGGGAGGATGGGAAAAACCATGTCCAAAAACACCAGGAGAAAGAGGAAAATCTGTGATCTGAGGCTTTAGGCAATAAACTTTAGAGGTAGATGAGATGGCAAAAATGTCTAATAAGATCATATTTGCTTTTTGAAACTAAAGTGCGATTTACCATGTAAAAAACATGCCTCACATACAAAAGAAAAAGAAAAAAAAGAGAGTTTGATCTAAAATAATTTATAAACTTATAAAACCCTTTTTTTTTTTTTCCTAGAAAAAGATTTTGGAGCAGATTTCCATATTTTGTCAACCTGGGCTTGTCTAACCAAAAAACTTAAACGCTCTAAATCCAAAAATATTTTGATATAGAAGTAACAAAAAAAAAAAAAAAAAATCAACAGCACACCAAAATGCTGTTGATAAATATTTATTTTAAATTAATATATTTGCCCTTAAATAGAGCAGCTAAATAAGATGATCAAAGGAATTAGTTTATTCAACTTGAAATAAGATAACAGGGATGTTTTGTCTTATTTCAGAATTAAATAACCTTATTCTTTTGGCAAAATTGTCTTATTTACCTGCTCAGATAACTGAATTACTTGTATTATTAATAATTTTTTTGCTGTGTAGAAAGCTCCGCTTTGCATTTCATCAGCATCCTCTAATCCTCAACAATCGAATAAGTTTAAACCCCCCAAACGTAGATGAAGGGTGTATTTCCTGTGTGTTTGTGGACAGGTCTGTGCTACAACAGCTCAGCGAACTCTGACGGTTTACCTTGCTGCCCATAGCAGACTGGCAAAGGGCTGTGAGGATGTCAGGACGGAGTAACTCATTGCAGCCAGTCTGTAGCAGATCCTTTGCTCGGGATTTATATTTTTTCTGTCCGCACATACAGTAACAAACATACACACAAAGCATGCCAGAGTTTAGAACAAGCTAAGAGACAGAAATAACTCTGGAAGGACTGGAGGAGATCTCCGCAGATCCAGGTGAAACACCCAAAGGCCATCTGTGCCCACGGAGAGAGAGAGAAACCATCACCTTTGATGGAGTTCAGTTTAGATTATTTTATTAAACATTTAGTAGAAATGTTCAGTTCATCTGTGAACTCCTGCTGTCTCTCTCAGGTAACAGATGCACATAGGTCATGCTCACTCAAGGTAGCAGCTGCTATTTGAGTGGCACGAATTACAGGAACCTGTGAGGGACAAATAGAAACAGAGAGGACCCGTCACAGCCATGCGGCGACCGCCCCCACTGGCAGCTGTGCGGACAACCTCATGCACCAGTGTGAGCTGGCTGGAGGACCTGCAGCGTGCAGGTAGGCTGGCCGGTCGCTCGGCACTTCCAGGACCTTTACCTGGCTCATCTTCCTGTTCTCCCTGGCCAGCTGGTATCTAGGATCATCTGTAGTAATGGTGAACTTATCCTTGGTCTTCTCATAATTAGCTTTGTAGATCCTCTGCTCAGAATTTCAGAAGTTTGTTAAAAAAAATACACGTGTCTCTGGTATGTCAGAAAACTTTTAAGGACTACAAAAAAATATGTTGCTGTAAAAAAAATTGACAAAAAGTTAAATATGCGTCATCAGAAATGGGAAACAATTTCATTCACATTTTTTCTAGCATGTCTTCTTGCACAAAAAACACAGCAAAGTCATATGAAATTCACATGAAAGAACCACAGTACTGGTTTTATTGGACTTCAGTGAAGCATTTGATACCGTTGATCACTCCATTTTATTAGAGGACCTGGTAAACTGGGTCGGCCTTTCTGGTAAAACACTGGACTGGTTTAAATCCTACCTGAAGTAAAGGGACCTCTATGTATCAGTAGGGAACATTAAATCAGAGACCTGAAAAAAATCACTTACGGCATTCCTCATAGCTCCATTCTGGGGCCCCTCCTATTCACCATCTACATGCTCCCCTTAGCTTAGATTATAGCAAACATCTCGATCAGTATCCATAACTATGCAGACTACACACAGCTTTACATCACACTGTCACCAGGTGACTATAAACCCATCAGCACCTCAATACATGGAACATCATTCTACAACTGAATAAAAACAAAACTGACTTAATACTCTTCAGACCAAAGGAGAAGAGATCCAGAGTTAGCTCACAGCTTCAGCTAGAAATCACTGATTATGGCTGAAATCTTGGTGTCAGGATGGACTCAGACCTGAGCCTTCAGAGCACATAAAGGTAGTTACAGGGTCAGCATTTTAAAATCTGAAGAACATTTCCAGGACTAAAGGACTTATGTTCAAGCAGGATCTACAAAAAATAATTCATGGATTTTTCTTTAGTAGAATTGATCACTGCAACTGTGTCTTCACAGGTTTGCCTAAAAAAGTCCACCAGACAGCTGCAGCTGATCCAAAGCTCTGTTGCCCGGGTTCTCACTAGAACTAAGAAAGTAGAGCACATCAGCCCGTTTCTGAAGTCCTTCCACTGGTTCCCTGTAGCTCAGAGAGTAGATTTAAAATCCTTCTGTTAGTCTATAAATCCCTGAATAAATCAGCACCTTAATGCATAACATTTGTTGTCAGTGTATCAACCACCCAGAACAATCAGGTCTTCTAGTTCCTGCCTACTCTGTTCACCCAGAACTAGAACCAAACATGGAGAAACAGCTTTTAGGTCCTATGCTCCACTGATCTGGAACAAACTCCCAGAAGACTGGAAAAATGCTGAAAGCCTGAGTTCTTTGAGGTCAAAGTTAAAAACCCATTTAGAGCTGCTTTTGACTGTTGAAGTTAAAGTGCTAACCCAGGTATTATCACTTTAAGGTTGTGATCCAGCTGATTTATTTGTTTTACGACCTGCTTTTATAATTTTTTTATCTTTATTTTTACTCTTTTATTTTTCTTCTGTCTTATCATATACTTCATGTAATTCTTTGAATTGCCTTTGAACTGAATTGTCTTATACAAATAAACTTGCCTCGCCTTGAAAACAGGTTGTTTTTATTAGAGTTTTTCTTCTTTCAGACTTATTATTTATAAAATGTCTCTGTGACATCACCAGTGAATATATGAATGAGGCTAATCTGACATCCCTGTAAAGATGCTTCTCTTATCTCACATTAAGCTTCAATGGATAGAAAACTGTGAGAATTCCTCACTCCTTTTCACTCCTCTGACCCTCTTCTAACCTTTTACCGTATATACAGTTTACTCATAATCTTTCTTACAATTAAGTTAATATATATATATAAGAGGCCTGAAAAATAGCAGTTCTGTGCTTAAAAGCAGTTCTATTGTTGATCAAATTTGAACTACACTTCCCTGAGTTCTCTAGCAGCCACATTGTTAGGCATCAGTATTCTAAGTTATTGTTAAATAATGATACCTTTACATTGTTTTACCTCCAAGCAGAGTCCAAAAGAGAAGCAAAGAGACAGATTAACATGTTTGATCATTTTTGAGTGAATAAAAATCAGATTATTTAATACAGTATAAAGGGAAAAGAAGGGAAAGACTCACATCGTTGATAAGAAGTGAGGCGTTCCTCATAGCCTCGAAGAACGGCGTGTCGCACGTGTATTTGAAGTTTCCTCTGTTCTTCTCAAAGGAGGCTTTGTAGAGTCTCTGCGATTAAAAAGGAGGGTTGGAAAACAAGCAGAACGCAAGGTTGAAGGATATAGGAGAGGTGTCGCCCCCTCACCTCACTGTAGAGAGTCTTATTCTTATCAGCCAGCTGCAGCTCAGGAGTGTCCCACGCGTAGCAGCCGATACCTCTCAGCCACTCCAAGTCCTCCTTATACTTCACCTAAACAAAGAGGATCAAGGCAAAAAACGGGGATTTAGCACCAGTGTATTACAGCATGTTAGTCCCTCCTCCTGCTGTGAAGACTTGTGAGGTATGAGCGCTCACATTGCTGATGTTATCATTGGCTATCTTGCTGAAGAAAAACTCGGGGCGGTCAGGGATGGACTTCCATGTGCCCAGAGAGTTAATATACTTCTCTCTGTATTTGACCTGCGGAGGAGAAAAGCAGAGAGAGACGGTTTAAAGAAAATGAAAACGGGTCATTGCCTTTTTATTTCTGATCAGTTAATTTCAGCCTCTGACCTCGCTGATGTCATCGGTGAATTTACGGTGGCAGACGATGTCCAGGGCATCCTTGTTGGTGTGATAGTGGCCTTTGGAAAGCTCAAATGTTTCCTTGTAGCGCAACTAAAGGAAGGATCAAATTTGGGGAAAGATAATAAACTATAATAAATCAAGTTATCTACTAGGATTTTGGGAAATGTTTCTTGGTCATACTTACGTCACTGGACTGCAGGTAGGCTTTCTTGGAACGGATCAGCATGGGCGTGTCAGCAATAGCAGTGTACCTGTGCTTCATCTTTTCATACTGTTCCTTGTATTTAATCTGAGTGCAGAACAGAAAACACAACAGGTTAGATATTTGTTTTATAGATACTCTGATCCATTTAGGTAATTTAAAGTATTTTAATAGAAGAATAGACGTCTTACTTCACTGAAGACCACTTTCATTTTTCTTGCATGTTGATTGACTGGAGTGTCTTTTTCTGGAGTGAAATGAGTTCTCTCCTTAGAGGCCAGATCTGTGTACTGGTACTGTGGGGAAAAATTAAAATCAAGCAGTATGTTTTATGTTAGATAAATGATAAAATGTGATTACTACGCCTGAAGAGCAGAGATGTATTTTGGATTGCCTTGTTTGTCAGCTGCTGGGCCCACTTGACTCGCTTGATGTCCATAGAGTCTGCGATGGAGGAAACTTTAACCATATCCTTTCTGCTCTGAGCTCTGTATATCCTCTGGAAAGAGACAAACAATGAAAAGAAAATGTATAACCTGCTGCAAAATAGATTAAAAAAGCAGAACTTTTAACGAATATTGCACAAAAAATACAAGAGATGAAAGTTGTTATATACCTGAAGAAACAAATCTGCTGTTACAAGAAATAAAGTGCAAAAACATGACTTCCTTTAACTGTCACTCTTTAAGCAAGGTGAGGTTTTCTTTTTGTGATTGTGCAACTAAAAGTTACTCTCTCTATATATTCCTCCCATCCTGAGCTATTCATCTCTGCAGCTAATCCAAAGTTACCAAAGGCTTCTCTGTCTGATCCTATCTTTCAAATGTGGGTGGACCACTGATCTCCATTTAGACTGAAAAAGACTGAAGTCACCTGTCGTCATCTTGGTGCTCCCCACTTGCCATAAAATGCATGTATTGTAATTGAATTACCTTAATAATGTAATCAATACATGTATATTACATGTACATCATCAATTTAGCACTTTTGGCAATCATCAGATAGTCTGTGTGTGTATCTGTAATATTCTTAATATCTGACTACAGTATCATTATGCTCCATTAACACACTATTTTTGATGTGATGGATTTGTATAATATGTTTTATTACATAATTTATAGACTTCATGGACTTCATACTGAATGTGCAATGCAAAGTGCCTATTTTTTAACCATAAATTACAGTAATCTAGAGATGCTCTGAAACAGCAGGTGTGTGTGTGAAAGTAATTATTTTGTTCTAAAAGTCTTAAGTCCTCGTGAAAATGAGAACCACATCATTGTTCAATGCTGTAGCGCACGTATTGTTTATTACCGTTCTAACTAGGGAGTACCAATATGGCGGCTGGTGACATCACAGCACCGTGTATTACCAACTGCCCATCAGCAATCCAGTGAATAAATGGAGATTAGCGGGGTGGACGCAGTAAAGCAAGCTACTTGGATTCCCCCAATAGATGTTTAATAAAAATAGAAAAGAAAACCATTTGATATTGATAATTTTTCATAATCATCTACAAACTGTTGGTTCAAAACATAAAATGTAAATATTGAGGGTATACAAATGCTATATATAACATGAAAAGTCAACTCACGTCACTCATGTGGGTCTTTAACTCGGTCACGCGGTTGTATTCTGGAGTATCCAGGACCACAGTGAAGTTAGAGAGGTTCTTTTTAGCATCGTCTGGATAGCTTGTCTATGAAACAACAAAAAACAAGTTTTATAGGAGATGCACCTCTGAAAAAATACCTTTTGTTAATATGAAATGAGCATCTCAAAGGACGCACATACCCTGAATTTGGTGATGTTACGGACGTGGACCATCTCCGGGGTGTCATACAGGAAGCAGCCAACGCCTCTCAGCCACATCAGATCCTCTTTATACCTTAGCTAATACCAACAAATAACATTCATGTTGAAAAATTTTGTGAATATGTGGGGAATATTTCAATGTGTTTTATTGCAATACCTCACTGGTGATCTCATTGACGTGGTGACAGTGCATGAGTTGGGGTGTTATAGGCATAGAGATATACTGGCCTCTGCTGTTGTAGTATTTCTCCTTGTAGCAAATCTAGAGTGATGAAGAACAAACAAAAATGGAGGCATAAACCACACTTCCTCTCAACAACATTCCACCAGAAATAAAGAACAAAATGTAAAGAGGGTTGTTGATGCATACATCACTCAGGTTCTGCTGGTTCATCTTGACCTGTTTGACCTCAGGCGTGTCGTAGGTTGTGTGGATCTTGTCCTTCTGCTTGTGGTAGGTTTCACGATACAAACGCTGAGGAAGCAAATGGGTAAAAAATTATTTCTCTCAAGCGAAATCGCATCCTTATGCGTTCTGTTCGACGACACTCAGGAAATCTTCACCACTTACGTCGTTGATGATCTTGTGAGCCTTCCTGGCAGTGACGAAGTTGACACCTTCTGGATGAAGAGTGTAGGATTTGGCCTTCACCATCTCAAAGGCTTCCTTGTATTTCACCTAAACAGATAATGGTGGAAGTGGATTAATCAGGTGCATTTTGATACCTTCATGTTTCAAAACTACATTTTAATGAATCCCTACATTGCTGGTGACAACGCTGTTCATCTTGGCCTGCTTGAGGAGCGGAGTATCACTAGGCAGGGAGAAACCAGTGGGCATGAAGTTCTTGTTCGCCTCTTTGTACCATTTCTAGTAGAAAAAAAACACATTTAGGAAGAATATTTTACATGGCCTGGTACTATATATATATATATATATATATATATATATATATAAAAATTAAACATTAAGGAATGTTGACATACATCACTCTGGATGTGGTGGGCCAGGCGGGCTCTTTCTGTTTCCATGGTAACAGCAGGGGAGGTGTGGGTGCCCTTGACGTTGGAGTTGTAATCGTAACGGTAATGAAGCTAGACAAAAGAGCAGAATATTTTTTTATTCATAATCTTGTTTATCATGACTTGTTTTTTAATCTGGCAGCATGTCTTTTATTAGAATCTAATGTAAGAAAGGTATTTATAAAAAACGGGGAAAACAATGTAATTACATCACTCAGGTTCTGAGCGTTCAGCTTGGCTGTTTCGTACACCGGAGTGTCCGTCACTACAGTGTAGTCCTTGAACGCCTCGATACCTTTGGCTCTGTACTTGGCCTGAAAAGGAAAAAATGCAAAATTAAAAAAACAATAAATAAATGGTGGAGAGGATTTAGATAAAGGATGAATATTTTAAGAACATTTACCTCACTCTGTAGGTCACCAGCATTCTTAACCCGCAGGATCTCTGGAGTGTCCCAGGCGTAACACCCGATACCCTTCAGCCAGTTCAGATCATCCTTATAGAAGATCTGAGGGAGAATAACTTATATTTAGCACATTTTCAACCTTGATAAAATCCGTTCATGCTATCACATGGGTTCGGTGTGATGCTACGACCATACGATGGTTACTCACATCGCTGAGCTGCTCGTTGACTTTGCGTGCCTGAACATACATCTGCATGTCGGGCAGGCATATCCACTGGTGTAGATATTTGCGGTAGTGGATGCCGCTGACGGTGGACTGGGTGTTGCGAGCAGACATGATCTCCAGCATGTCAGGGGGGATATGGTTCTTGGCCTTTGTCTTCTCGTAGTTCTCCTTGTACAGACGCTGAACGGATAAGCAAAGGGATGCTTGCATTAGTTGACAAAATTCATAGCATTACAAAAAAAACAAAACTTGTATCTTTTAATAGTGTTAATATAAAGAGGATCAGGAAATAAAAGAAAATGCTCACATCTAGAACCAGCTTTCCGGCTTTGACGCAGCGAGCGGTCGCAGGGTCGTCTTCAAGCGACTTTGGAAGACTGTAAAGGGATTTGAATTTTTCATAATCCTCCTTGTACTTGACCTGAAGAGGCAAGAAGATGCATATAGTGTCTTAAAGAAGATAATCACATGTACATTTATAGGATAATCATCAATTAGAAAATTTAATGGTTGGTGATGAATTTGAACTTACATTGCTGAGAACGACCTTCTGCTGTTTGGCGTGTTGTAAGGCGTTGGAATCAGCTGGAATTTGGTAGCTCTTTGCCTTAATTTTATCCCAGGCTGCTGTGTAGTTTTTCTGTGGATAGAAATTTTAAGACATCATCATCATCAAATTCCTCTAAGTCTTTAAAATTACGAAAATATTTTATTGTTACTGACATTGCTGAAGAAATATTTGAAGTTGTGGCATCTGGCGTAATCGTAGGTATCCAGAACAGTGGTGTATATGTGCTTCTCCTTCTGATAAGCCTCCCTGTAGTTCAGCTGGAAAACATAGAAAAAGGATGAAGTTATCTGGCTTTTCTTTCTTGAACACCATTCATGATGATTTTATTTTTTTAAATCTCGTACCTCACTGGCCCAGGTGTGACCCAGGACGGCGGTCACATACTCAGGTGTGTCGGTCACAATGGAGTAGTTGTTAAATTCTTTCTTGGCATCAGCTCTGTATTTGAGCTGGAAATAAACCAAACAGACGAATTATCAGAGAGGTAAACATCATATTTATAACTGGAATAGGTTTTAAAGTAATGTTTGATATGAAACATGCGTGCGGTTCCTCACATCGCTCTGCAGATCGTAGGATTTCTTGGCGCGGAGAATCTCTGGTGTGTCCCAGACGTAACAACCGATGCCCTTCATCCAGTTCAGGTCATCTTTGTAAAACACCTATTGAATGAGTTCAGTAAAACATGACGGATTATATCTTATTTCCAAATGAGGATTATTAGATTTTTGAAAATCAGGAATATTCGGAATAATAAAACAGAAATGTTTGCCTGTTCTTAGAGCTCAAGTATGTAATGATGTGGGCATACATTTCAAATGTTTAACTCAGATTTTCTATAAAAAAAAACAAGTTAGAATATATCTTAGACAGTTACAGTATATGACTGAATGAATATTTATCTTGAATGAGGGTCAAAAACTTTTACTTTGTCTTTTCTCTCTTTCTGTCTTTTAGTATTTTTTTTCTTTGAGATCAAAGGTTAAAGGTAAGTGCTGAAAATTTAAAGGTAGACATATTAGATTTAGCCTTTAACTTTATATGTGATTGAAAATAAAGCTAAATCTCTAAAATACTAAATTGATCAGGGTGTCAGGAAGTTAAATTCGATTTTATTTAAACCTTTATTAATACTTATTAATGACCATGCTGATATAAGACCTAAATTAATCAATAAAGACCCACTACAAGTTCCCCCCATAGATTTATAAATCAAATACATTAAAGCTTTATAAACCGTTTCGGCAAAAAATAAATAAATAAATAAAAACGATCTGAGCTGCTGGTGAATGATTTTTATTCTAAGATGCCAAAACACACAATACATTAAATATTGACCTATTATAATACAATAATGATAAATAAATATATAAATTCATAAACATATGATGTTGTTGCTTCATGTAAGAACATAAACATAACACACATTAATATGAAGAGAAGGGACAAACTAATATTAAATGTAAATGAAAAAATATGTATTTCAGATTTCTTAATGCGTAAGAAAATGAAAATACTTTTAACATGTAATAAAAACACTGAATAATGGTGTAAAGGTACCAGTGTCTCTAAAATAATTTAGCAACTAAGATAAAGAGACCTAAATTATTTACTAAGAATCAAATCAAAACAGAAATGCACCTAAAATTAGTTTTACAAATTTTTATAAAAAAAAAAAAAAAAGTACGTTATAAATGTTAGAACAGCAGCAGACAGTGAACAGAAAGGAACGACTTACATCACTGAGAATCTCGTTGGTCTTCCGGGCGCGGATGGCATCCTCCTGTTCTGGATGGCACGTCCATTGGTGCAGGTGGGTGCGGTAGAGGACGTCGCTCAACATGTCCTGACACCGCTTAGCTACCTGGTTGGCGATGATGTCAGATGGGAGGTGGATCTTGGTCTTGGTTTGGTGGTAGTCCTTCTGGTAGACCCTCTGTAAAAACATTTTATAGAAAATCTCAGTCAAACTGACAGAAAATCCACAACCTTAGGTTTAAAGCTAAGGTTTCCTCCTCTTACTTGACTTGAAATATGTTATGTTCATACTCTTATTTGAGTACAATTACGGTACTGTCCCCACCTCTGTTCACCCCTTTAACTCAGATACTGAGTAAAGGGGACATTACTGGGAGAAATAAAGTCTTTCTTCCAACTCTCAGTGGGCTATTTTCGTTGTTTTTGTTTGACACAAGACAAATTATCCAAAAATATAAGTGGGTATTATAATATGGTTTCCATGGTACAGTAACTATTTTATATATTCATGTTTAAAGGGATCTACACATTGAAGCATAAGATATGTATAATGTTATAATACAGATGGTGTTTTGAGTAATTGCTTTCTAGCCTTTAACACTGGTAGATTTGTGTGTGGTGCGCATATAAAAAATGTCACTATTGCAGATAACTTACCAGTCCCTTATTCTTCTCCTGCTGGCCACAGCGCACCACCTCAGGGAAGTCCACCAGGGTTCCCGCCATGTAGTGGCCCTTGGCTTTCTCATGAGTATCCTTGTACTTAACCTAAAAAGCAGAATTAATTCACTTTATTTCATGCTGCTATCAGAAAACATAACTTCATGCATACTTTAACCTTTCAAGCAACTGTAGTAATAACAATAATAATAATAATTTCTTGTTTGAAAACTTACATCACTGGCAATCTCCCTGCTCTTCTTGCCCATGAGCAGTGGGATGTATTGCTGGTCCAGGCTGTAGCTTGTAGCTTTAGTACTATCCCATTGTGATTTGTATAGTTTCTGAAATGATAACAGGAGTTTTAAAGTAAGGGAAAAAATATAAAGCAAGTGAATAAACAACCCGGTCATTTCTGTCTTCTTACCTCACTGATGGTCTTGGCCATATCTCTACTATGTGCCAGCTGAGGAGTATCTTCTGAGCCGATGTAATGACCTTTCTCAGCATTGAAAGTCTCTTTATATTTCAGCTGTTGAGAAAGAAAATTATATCAATTTATTTTCATGTACCCATTAATAAAATTGTGTCTTTCGTTTTCTTTAGATGTTGTTTCAGGGGAACCACAGGACTGCGTACATCACTGAGGTTAGCGGCGTTAATCTTGGCCAAGACAATCTCAGGACGATCCACAATCAGGCTGAATTTTCCAAAGCCTTCTATGGCGTTCTTCTTATAAAGTCGCTAAATAAAGGGAAAAAAAAGACAACATCAAGAAAGACCACGGCAGCAATAAGGCAGTAATTCTTGTGAAGTGCCTCCAGACTGGATGCAATGACAGAACCGTACTTCATTAAGTATTTCCTGCGCCTTCCTGACTTTGACGTGGTCAACAGAGTCAGCTGCCATCCAACCGCAGCCACGGATCCATTCCAGATCAGCCCTGTAGACGTTCTGCAGGTGGAAACCATAATTAGCTTAAAAAAAGGTTTTAAACTTTATGAAATACATTTAAAGATGTTAAACTTCTTTACTTACATCACTCTGAAGGTCATAAATCTTTCTGGCCTGAACCACATCATTGGAGTCAGGCAGACAAGTCCACTGGTGCAGACGAGTCCTGTAGTTGAAGTCATTGACTTGCTGCTGACATTTCTTTGCCAGCTCCAGATTCAACATGTCCACTGGCAGGTGGAACTTGGTCTTGGACTTGTTAAAGTCCTTCTTGTAAAGAGCGTCACTGGCGATCCTAGCTGAGTTCAGAGCCAGCATGATGAGAGGATCATCCTCGACGCAGCGAGCACCGATGTGGTGGCCAACCTGCTTGCGGTATCCCTCTAGGTAATTATGCTACAAGACAAACAAAATGTTCTCATGACAGTGTTTCTTTAACATGCATTCAAGCATTGAAGTCTGTTACAGTACAATTTGTAAAATCATGCCTCATGTGAGATGTAAAAAAAATGATCAAATAGCCATTTAACAAATGCCTGCTTCCTGTTTAACATTTGAAAAGCAGTGTAAGACTTTAAGGATCTGTTACTGCAAGGTAAGGACAAAAATAAGATTGATTAGAGACCATCTACCAATGAATGCTGCATTGGTTAACTTTGAAATCGAAATAAATCTCTCAAATCTCAAACAAAATTTCGTTAATTGGACCAATTTTAATTTCTACCTAAAATGAACTGAGCACTGTCAGACAAAAACTGTCTGATATGTGCAAAAAAAGGGATCGTTAAGCCTATTTCAATCTTTTATCAGGAAAAAGAACAGGATATGAGTCAGTTCTTCTGTGAAAATTATTGCTTTTTTTCTCAAGTGTGAAAAACAGGTCAATGAAGCTTTATAACAAAACACAAGAGTTTACGCTAAGAAGAAATAAGCCATTCAGTTTTGGCCTCAGAGGTTCATGTTAGTCACCCCTGGTTTAAAGCATCACATCTCTTGCATGTTCAATGCCACTAATTCCGTAACATGAGGGTAATTTTATGGGATTCATACAGTATGGTTATGTAAATCTTCAGCAACAGCCTCCTTTATGTGAGAATTAATGCTGATCAGCTTCATTTGAGATTAAATTAAGACCCTTAAAATAGTCATGACTGATCACAAAAATTCTTTAAATCACTCACTTTTATTGTATTTTATCCTGTATGGCAATACTTTAAATGCATTGCTAGAATTTAATGAGCGTTATTGTCTATCTTTATCTTTGCATGTCACCAAAAAGGCCAAACACAGTAAGTACAAGCCTCACAAAGTATCTGTTAAGGTATCTGTTATAAATGCAAAAATGTTCTAGGTTCTTAAAACTTTATATTTTTAATCTAAAGTCCCTTTACCTACCTTACTCTGGACTTTAGTTGTAAGCATGCTCTGTTTAATTGGTACAGCGTCTCCAGGCATGAAGAATCCGGTGGCTTTCACCTTGTCCCACGCTTCAGTGTACAGTTTCTATATAAAAGGAAGAAAAAAAAGAAAGAAGGAAAAAGGAAATAAATCTCCAAGATAGCCGAAAGCAAACAATAATTAGTTAAAAAATATGGTAAATCTTACCGGGTGAACATTTTTGGCGACCTCTCTGGCTGTAGCAAGACCGGGAGTATCTACCAAAGTGTACTTGGTCTTTTCCTGGTGCCAAGCCTCACGGTATTTGGCCTGTGCAGGAAAAAAAAACAAAAGACCCAATTTAGTTACTTAAAAAAATATAAATGTGATTCTGCATTGTGTCTTCAAAGTTATGTTAAAACAAGGTGTAATGATAAGAAGAAAACCCTTTAGTTACCTCATTTAAGACATCAGCAGCATTCTTGGCACAAGCCAGGTCAACTCTATCAGCAGGAACCGTGAACTCCTGTCTATCGAGCTTGATACGGTAGCCTCTCTGTGGGAAAAAGCAAGATCAAACATATATAAGTAATTATTTAGTTTATTTTTTTCTATGCTTTTACATTTCAACATTAAATGTTTTACATTTTAAGTGTTTTGGGGAGAGTTGTGTTTCATACTTACATCAGCAAGGATCTTCTGAGCATGTTTCACCTTGACAACGTCCACAGACTCATGAGGCATCCATCCACAGCCTCTTATCCACTCCAAATCAGCTTTGTACACAGCCTAGAGGAAAAAAACAGAATCCTGTTTATATTGGAAATTATTCATAAGAATGATAATCTGATGTAAAACAGATGCTATCCAAGAACATTGCCATGAACCTACATCGCTCTGGAGGTCATAGGCTTTCCTGGCCTGAACCACGTCGTTGGAGTCTGGCAGACAGGTCCATTGGTGTAGGTGAGTCCTGTAGTTGAAGTCATTCACTTGGACCTGGCATTTCTTGGCTAGTTCAAGACTCAACATGTCAACTGGCAGGTGGAACTTGGTCTTGGATTTGTTGAAGTCTTTCTTGTACAAAGCGTCACTGGCGATCCTAGCTGAGTTCAGAGCCAGCATGATGAGAGGATCATCCTGGACGCAGCGAGCACCGATGTGGTGACCGACCTGCTTCCTGTATCCCTCTTTGTACTTGTACTAACAGGGAAAGGAACAAAACAAGTTACTAAAAAAAGAAAATCACCAGGTCTATGTCATATGGATGTGAAAGGCTTTTTTTTCAGCTTCTTACATCACTAATGATGTCTCTGGAGGCTCTAGCTTTCAGCACAGCTATAGCATCCTCCTTGATTTGGAAGGCTTTGGCCTTTTGGTCGTCCCATGCTTGAGTGTACAGTTTCTATACAGAACAAAAACAGAGGTAGACAACGGAGAGATATATCAACTTCAAACCAGAAAACATTTCAATATGAACAGATAATGTCATTTTTATAGCTAAAAATTTAACACCAACTCACATTGCTGACAGTGATAGCATTGGCCTTGGCCAGCTCATAAGGAGGAATGTCAGGGGGGATGTGAGTGACGAGCTTCTCTTTGTCCCAAACCTCCCTATATTTCCTCTATTGAAAAGGAAAGCACAAAACATTATTTCCTTATTTGCATAACTGCTTGAAAGAGTTTTCATGTTAATCTGATAAAACTTGTGGTCAGATGTTAGCACTCACATCACTGAGGTTGTCTGCGTTTTGCTTGGACAGGACGATGGCTGGAAGGTCAACCACACTGGTGAACTTGACGGTGCTTGGGTGCTGGCGGTACAGCCTATCATTGAGAACGGTCTGTGCATGCTTAACCTTGATGACATCCACACTGTCCTGGGGGGACCATCCGCATCCTTTCAGCCACTCCAGATCTGCTTTGTAAACAGCCTAAAAGAAAAAAAACAGCATAAAGATTTTTTTCTTTAATATTCTATAAATTGTCCAAAATGCATAGTTTCATATCGAAAGAAGGTAATTAATCTCCAAAATCAGATTTTTTTTTTCTGTTTCTGGGTAGTAACATTTATACATGTCATAGCAGTACTACATTACTTCTATTTTTACAGTTATACAGTACTACCAATGCCATTGCTACAACTACTACTTGGGGTGTAAAAAAAGAAATCAATTCTGTCAAATAGCGCCATATTTTATTAAACAATATTTATCGATACATAGTACGAGTAAGAATGAATCTTATAAGTGAAAAATATCTATAGGATAACCTCCAGCAACTAGTCGGCAGTGCACCGCCCAAGTGCCTATTGTTTAACTTCTCTGTACCAGCAGCAGCAGCAGCAGAGCAATGAGATCTTGTGCGGTTCTCCAAAGCTATATTATCATGAAAATCTCAATATATCATCTATGTTAATGTATCGCCATAAATGAGATTGTGACATGTGTATTGTGATATATATCGTATCAAAAAATTCTTACCAACTCACACTCAAAACTACTACTACTATTAAAATACTATAATATAGATATTAATTAAGCTGAATAGAACTGCCAGAGTACAAAAACTCACATCGCTCTGTAGGTCGTAGACTTTCTTGGCCTGAACCACATCGCTTGAGTCGGGCAGGCATGTCCACTGGTGCAGGTAAGTTCGGTAGTTGGTGTCGTTGACCTGCTGCTGGCATTTCTTAGCCAGCTCAATTGTCAGCATGTCTACCGGCAGGTTGTACTTGGTCTTGGTCTTGTTATAATCCTTCTTATAGACATTGTCACTGGAGATCTTGGCAACATGAGCGGCCAGCACCAGTAGCGGGTCGTCGCTGACGCTCAGAGCACCGATATGGTGGCCGCACTGCTTGCGGAAACCAGCCTTGTATTTGTACTGAGGACAGAAGATGTTTCCATGAGATTTAGATCAAATTTTTTATATTCAAGCAGAGTCAGATGGGGAGTGTGAAAAAATGCACGAGAATGGATCCAAACTTACATCACTGACAATGTCGCGGGATGCTTTGGCTGCTACAACAGAAATAGCATCCTTTGGCAGATAGTAGCCTTTGTTGATGGTGTCAACAAAACCTTCACGATAATATTTCTGTGAAGGAAACAAAAAGGAATAATTAATCTAGGGAGTAATGTGGGTTGTCCAGTTTCTGCTGTAGATCAACAATCCTTTCAAATTCATATGCATGTGTTCATTCAGCAGTAGTCTTTAGACCAAAGGGTTGTTTAATTATGTAAAATACCAGTACTTTACCAGACTGGTGTTGAGTTTATTCTGCTGTGCTAGGAGGATCTCTGGAGTATCAGGTAAGATATGCAGGTTAGTCTTGTCCTTTTCCCAGGCTTCAATGTATGCTTTCTGTAGAAAAATGGACCAAAAACAACATTAACAACCTTTTTTTTTTTCTTTCTTATTAAACCAAATGTGAGCATTGAGCTTCCCAAAAAGTCTTGTAAATTAGCTATTAATAAATTCCTCTTTTTGTACCTTGTTCATAATCTGGGCATTAGCTTGAGCTAGAGCATATGGCATATCTGATGTCTTGGCAGTGAACTTGAATTGGCTGGGATGCTGGCGGTACTTCCTGTCGCTCAGGATCTCTGCTGCTTTCTTGGCTTTCTCCACATCCAATGACCCAATTGGTACCCAGCCCATTCCCTTAACCCATTCCATGTCAGCCTTGTACACAGCCTATGAACGGAATGTAAAAAGGAAATGTCAGACTAATATTTAATTGAATAAGAAAAGCAACTTTGAAATACATTTAGTTCCTCAAAGTGGAGTCATATCTCTTAAACTTCAAATTTTGCACAATCACAAATTCATTGTGTGTGATTTGGATTTCATGCGGTTGGCCAACTAAAAAAAAATGTATATAGTTGTACAGTGGGAAGAAAATAATACATAAATCTAAGAAGTGTGGCCTTGTTTTCAAGCTTTTAGAATAAGTCTTAACAGCTGTGTATGTTTATAGTAACTGAATATTTGTACCCTTTCTTGCAAAAAGTAGCTCTATATAATTCACTATATGATGGTGAAAAATTGTGAACAATAAAATTTTGACTAAATTAGATATAAGTCAAGCTGTCAGTTTAGGACGGGGGTGATAGTGAGTTATAAATGTTAGTAGTGATACAAAATGTATACTTTACTAAAATTAAACTACATAAATTGGATATACATGATAGAATCATACAATAAAATTCAAGTTTATGCGGGCAACATTAGAAAATATTCTATTTTTGTAGTATTTTCTAAGGCAATCTTGCAAAAGTGGTTTTCTATACTCACATCACTTTGCAGGTCATAAGCCTTTCTGGCCTGAACCACGTCATTAGAGTCCGGAAGACAAGTCCAGTTGTGTAGTTTAGTCCTGTAGTTGAAGTCATTGACTTGCTGTTGGCATTTCTTGGCTAGCTCCAGATTCAGCATGTCCACTGGGAGGTGGAATTTAGTCTTGGACTTGTTGAAGTCCTTCTTGTACAGAACATCACTTGCAATCTTGGCTGAGTTCAAAGCCAGCACGATAAGCGGGTCGTCCTGACAGCTCAGCGCTCCGATGTGGTGACCGACCTGCTTGCGGTACCCTGTCTTGTATTTATACTTTGTAGACAGACAGAAAACAAAAATGAAAAAGAAATGTTAAGGACCCAAGCATAAGGACGGCAGAAATACACTGGGTTATATGTTACATACATCACTGATGATTTCTCTTCCGTGTTTAGCAGCGATGATGGAAACAGCGTCAGGCTTCATGTCGTAGCCTTTCCTGAACATTTCCTCCACAGCTTCTCTGTAATTTTTCTGCAAAGGAATAAGACTGTAAAGCGCACCATAAACGTGCAAAGATATATTAGGTAAAAATGCTTTAGGTTTGACATACCCTGCTGATGTTGTAAGCGTTAGCTTTGGAAAGCAGCAGCTCAGGAAGGTCTGGGGTCACATGGTTTTTTATTTTTTCTGCCTCCCATGCAGCAATGTAGTTTTTCTGTTGAGAAAAATTAAGAAAAGGTCAAATAAGTAAACCGAGTAACTCTTCAGCAAATGATCAAACAAAATTCAAATGTGCACTTCTGTACCTTATTGATGATCTCAGCATTTGCTTTGGCTAGCACCATGGGCATGGCCATCATGTCAGATTTGTATTTAAATGTGTCTGGTTTCTGCTTGTAGAGACGGTCGCTCAGAATTTTGGCAGCATTTTTGGCTTTCACTACATCCAGGGAACCAATGGGTATCCATCCGACTCCAATGACTTCATCTCTGTCAGCTTTGTACACAGCCTGAGCGAGATAGTTTAAGTATTAGAAAGTAGATAAAAAAGTTGAACAATATTGTAAGCTAAATATGTGATAGAGGGACTCACATCACTCTGGAGATCATATGCTTTTCTGGCCTGCACCACATCGTTAGAGTCTGGCAGACATGTCCACTGGTGCAGGCGAGTCCTGTAGTTGAAGTCATTGACTTGCTGTTGGCATTTCTTGGCTAGTTCAAGATTCAGCATGTCCACTGGGAGGTTGAATTTGGTCTTGGACTTATTGAAGTCCTTCTTGTACAGAGCATCACTGGCGATCCTGGCTGAGTTCAGAGCCAGCACCAGCAGAGGGTCATCCTGGACGCTGCGGGCACCGATGTGGTGACCAACCTGCCTCCTGTATCCTGTCTTATACTTGTACTAATAGGACCAGAAAAAAACATTTTTTTTTTATATATGAACAAGATCACATTTGATTTCAATATAAGTCAACTAAATAGACAAAGATTACGGTCTGTGGGACTCACATCACTGATGATATCCCTGGAGGCCTTGGCAGCCTTGACAGAAATTGCATCTGGAGGAAGGAAGTAGCCTTTGCTGATGGTCTCCTCAAAACCTTGTCTGTATAGTTTCTGAATAAAAAAGAAAGAAAAATATGAAGGGATTTAAAAAAAAAACTGAATTCTATTATATCTACTTGAATGCTTTTATTCGTTGTATACCCTGATTCTGAGAAAGTTTTCATGCAGAGAATCAGCTACAGAATAACTTTTCTCTTTCTCTCTCTACAGTGAATAGGGACGATATATGTTATATGCATACAAAAGCTTATGCGATTCCCTTTGGTTCGGAGGTGAACTGGTGGGACATATAATTGAGCTTTTTTACAACATGTTAAATATCTTATGCCTTCTGTTTTCTTTTTCACTCTTGTTCCCAAACTCCACCCTCCCTTGATTTGGAAAAAGTCTGTAGTTCCACCGATGTGAAAGTTAACGCACCTTTCACTTCTTTTATAGGAAAACAAGTCCTGATATAAAGGCATATAAAGGCAACTAGATCTGTGCCCATCTTTTACCCTGGCATTAAACACAGCACCAGATGTTTATTGGTTCCCATGTGTAGATGTTTAACCTTCTCATGAAAGACTTTTACAGCCTGTTTGTAAAAAGGAGTGCTACCTGAGTCATTCATCCCTGCTGGCATCAGACTTTAGAATACGGCACTATAACTGCAATAAATAATACCCTGTACAATAAGCTTTGCAGTAAAACCCCTGTGCAATAACCGATGCAATAATCCTGTTATATGTGGATGCCCTGTATATACCCCCTGCACCGTTTCTGCTTTTTGGCATCTTCTTTTGACTATTGAGTCGATGTGACAAATGAATTTCTCCACTGTGGGATCAATAAAGTTTGTTGTATCCTATATCATGTCTCTTAAAATGTAATTCTCTATTTTTGTAATGTGCAGTACTTTGGTAAACTATTTTTTGCTTTTAAATGTGCTTTATAAATAAGTTGGATATGGATTTGTCTCTCCTTTAATTAGGTTTTTGTATATAAGATTCACACTTCAGTTGGGTCTCTTTCATTCGCAGAGAACAAAAAAAAATAATTGTTTAAGTTGCATCACTAATCTACAGGTTTGAAGGTTGATTTACAAAACAGCCTTTTTATCTAAAATTAAAACCCATGTTTAGAGTCTATGTGTCAAAGTTTCTAGGCAGGATAAACTTAAATGGTAAATAAGTGATACGTTTTTCAAAGTTTGTAGAAATGATCGCAAACACATAACTGACTATTAAAGCCACAATAAAATAGCCTTTGTTTGTATTATTTATTGAATCAAATGGAGGATTGAAGATTTTTTTATTTGCAAAATAAATTTTACTAACCTTGCTCATGTTGATGGCATTTTGCTGGGAGAGGATGATCTCAGGAGTATCGGGTTTGATGTGCAGTTTGGTCTTTTCGTTCTCCCAAGCCTCGGTGTAGAGGCGCTAGCAACACAGAACACAAAAACAAAATTTATTTAAAGCAAAAGAGGCAAATAAAAATGGTTCTAGAAATCTATGCGAAAATCAGTATTTACCTTGTTCATCGTCACTGCGTTGTTCTTAGCCAGAACAAGGTTCATGGCATCAATGGGACTGGTGAATTTCACTGTGCTGGGGTGCTGGCGATACTGCCTTTCACTCAAAACCTCTCCAGCCTTCTTGACTTTCTCCACATCCAGCGAACCAATGGGGACCCAGCCCAGACCCTGGAGCCACTTCAGGTCTGCTTTGTAGACGGCCTGGAAAGCATAGAGGGTTATAATGGAGGAAGTTGTATAATGAAATGTGATACACGCATGAAAATCACATACATCACTCTGTAGGTCATATGCGTGCCTGGCCTGAACAACGTCATTAGAGTCTGGCAGACATGTCCACTGGTGCAGGTGAGTCCTGTAGTTGAAGTCATTGACTTGCTGCTGGCATTTCTTGGCTAGTTCAAGATTCAACATGTCCAC
>NW_015151254.1:124979-153593 GCF_000732505.1 Cyprinodon variegatus | reverse complement strand
CTATAGTTGAAGTCATTGACTTGCTGCTGGCATTTCTTGGCTAGTTCAAGATTCAACATGTCCACTGGGAGGTTGAACTTGGTCTTGGACTTGTTGAAGTCCTTCTTGTACAGAGCGTCACTGGCGATCCTAGCTGAGTTCAGAGCCAGCATCAGCAGAGGGTCGTCCTGGATGCTGCGGGCACCGATGTGGTGACCGACCTGCTTCCTGTATCCAGTCTTGTACTTGTACTGTCAAAGAAGAACAACACTTACTAAAATGTCAGAGATATAAAAGAATGTGTTACTTAAACATCAGTTACCAAACCACTTCCTTTTTAGAGTAATTTATCTATGAGGATTGAGTGATAAGTGTGGGAACTTACATCACTTGCAATATCCCTGGAGGCCCTTGCTGCAATAATGGAAATAGCATCATTTCGCAGATCATATCCCTTCTTCTTTGCCTCTTCATTTGCCTGCTTGTACATTTTCTGTATATACAAATAGGAGAAATTACTTCAGTCATCTCATTATACATATAGAGTGGTGGTTCAACTTTTGGAGAATAATGTTTTGAATGTATAAGAGTATTTACCTCGCTGTAGATGACTTTGTTTGCTTTAGCCAGAAGGATATCCATGGCATCAGGCATGACATGGATGCTGGTCTTATCTTTTTCCCAGGCTTCAATATAGGCTTTCTGTAAAGATACAAAATTTAGTCAAAGCTGGGAAAAAAAGTTTTCCAAAAGAAATTCACTATGAAATGCATCTGTGAAGATTCTCAGTCTTCCAGGTCATTTTCAAGCTTAAACAAGTTCAGTTAAGGCAACTAGACGTGTAGTTTTGATGAAGATGTTTTGCCACTCATCCAAGAGGCTTTTTCAGTTATAACTAGTGGTGGGGAGCACAGAGATTATTATACTGTAGGTGTAACAATCTGTAACTGTGATCTTCCCCTTTTGAAAACCAACAAGAGGTCTGCTGGGCGTGCTTTGGTGGCGCAGTGGTTAGCGCACACAACCCATGTATTGTGGCCTTGGTCCTCGACGCGGGCGACCCGGATTGGAGTCCGGCCTGCGGTCCTTTCCCTCATGTCTCTTCCCATCTCTCATGCCCCCTTTCCTGTCAGCCTACTGTCAATAAAAACGAGCCACTAGAGTTCTGCTGAGAGGGAAGAAAAAAGAAGAAGGTACATCATCATTCCAGGTGTTGCTGGAGTCTCCAAAGAAGGAGGATTTCAACCAGCACCGGATCCCTGTGCACTTCAAACCCGGCAACACCCTGAGAAAAAAAAAACTGGTTCACCCCAAAAATAAGACGCCCACAACCTGGTTTACGCTGTTCACTGCAGTGAAGAGTGCAAAGACCTGTATATTGGCGAGACCAAGCAACCACTACAAAAGTGCATGGCTCAAGACAGGAGTGCCAACTCCTCAGGACAGAACTCAGCTGTTCTCTAACACCTGAAGGATGAAGGACACTCGTTTGAGGACAACAATGTCCACATTGGCAAGGAAGAAAGATGGTTTGAGAGAGGGGTTAAGGAAGCCATCTTTGTTACCCTGGAAAAACTCTCATCAGAGGAGGTGGTCTTAGACATAGTCTTAGACATAACGTTTAACCTGCTTGCAAAGCACTTTTAGGAAACAATACCCAGAAGATTCACCTCTCATCTGCACTCAAGTGGCTCACACAATAATGAGGCATGTGACCAAAACCACTCTGACGAGGGAGTTAACGACCCATCAGAACCCCTCTAACGACCATTAACACAGCCAGGTGACCTCCATGGCCAATCCAGTCGGAGGGATCAGAGCCACATTTTGTTCCCCCAAATTCTTTGTTACACCTACAGTATATTCATGATAGGCGAAACATCTTCTTGAAAACTTCAGGTCCGGTAGCCTATACTGAACTTTTAAAAAAAAACCTTGAAATGTATTATATCTAAACTTCGAGGAACATCAGTGTGGCTTAGCCCAAATTAGCTACATGGAGTTTAACTGTTATTATTAAAGAAAAAACAATAAATAAAACAATGTGTCTTACTAGGGGAATAAAACCTGAACTAATATGTCAAACAACATGTCACACTTTTATATAGATGATGCATGCATTTATGTAAGATTTTCTTCTAAGAAAGTTGTGTAAATTAGGGGCCAATTTAAGAGATTCAGCTTTCAATAAAAAAAATATATATATAGATATAAAAACACTGTCCACGAAAATTCCACATTTGAAGAGAATAGTCAAAAGGTTTTCCTTTATACCTTATTAATAACCTGGTTATTAGCCTTAGCCAGCACCATTGGCATGTCCTCAGTTGTGCTCTTGAATTTATAGTTGCTCGGATGCTGACGATATTTCTTTTCACTCAGGATTTCCCCAGCTTTTTTAACCTTTTCCACATCCAGAGAACCTATAGGCACCCATCCAACGCCCTGCAACATCTTCAAATCCTCCTTGTACACAGCCTGAGAAGAAATTCATACTCTAGTGATAAGTCTTCAAAAACATATGGTTGCAGTTATGTATTTTTGAAAAAAAAAGAGTTCATACTTACGTCACTCTGCAAGCTGTAAGCATGCCTGGCCTGGACTACATCGTTTGAATCTGGCAGACATGTCCAGTTGTGCAGGCGTGTTATATAATTGGCGTGGTTGACCTGAATCTGGTTCTTCTTGGCCAGTTCAAAGGCCAGCATGTCCACCGGGAGGTGGAACTTGGTCTTAGACTGATTGAAGTCCTTCTTGTAAAGAGCGTCACTGGCGATCTTGGCTGAGTTCAGAGCCAGCATGAGTAGAGGGTCATCTTGGATGCTGAGGGCTCCAATGTGGTGACCGACCTGCTTCCTGTATCCAGTCTTGTACTTGTACTGTGCAGGGAGCATACAGAGACTGAGTTTGTAATTTCTACACAACGAAAAAAGCAAAAAGTTACTTTGAAGAGATAGAAACAAACACTTACGTCACTAGCAATAATAGTCGAGGCCTTGGCAGCCTGAATTGCAATGGCATCAGAGCGAAGGTGATGGCCCTTCTTCTTGGCTAGTTCATTGTCCAGTTTGTATAGTTTCTAAAATGAGAAATATTTTCCACAACTTTAAATTGGATTGCATAAAACATGGCAGGAATTGCATCGATTGCGAATAATGAAAGATGAGTTACAATGTGTAGGAAATGAATGTGTTATACCTCACTGTAGTTTTTCTTGTTATCCCTGGCTAGAACAACATCCATTGCATCTGGCATTATATGGATAGAAGTCTTGTCTTTTTCCCAAGCTTTGGTGTAGGATTTCTAAAACAAAATAGCAAATACTTGGCTTTAATAAAGACTCAAAAGAATTTGGTCAATGAATCAAAAGTGCTGTAAAGTACCTTGTCCATGATTTGGTTATTGGCAGTGGCCAAAACCAGGTCCATAGAGTGCATGTCTTTTACAAATTTGAAGTTGCTGGGATGCTTTCTGTAAAGTTTTTCATTGAGAACCAACCCAGCAGTTTTGGCTTTCTCAACATCAAGGGAACCAATCGGAACCCATCCTACTCCCTTGATGTAGTTCTCATACTCCTTCTTGTACTCGTTCTAGACAACACAGGGAATAGTCAGTTATATGACAAAAACCTACAACACAGTCAACAAATTTAGATTACAACTTTGCACATACATCACTGGCGATAAACTGCATGTTACGAGCAAGCTCCAGGCCCATAGCATCTGGCAGGAGGGCATTAGTATGATGGATCTGCCTGTAGCCAGCAAATGTCTGCACTTTTGTGGCATTTTTAGCGTGAGCCATGCTCATCATGTCCACAGGGGTGTGGTACTTCAGCTTTGCTTTATGGTAGTCCTGCTTGTAGAGCTTTTCACTCTGTATTTTTGCCACATTCATGTAGTGAACCAGTAGAGGATCGTCCTGGAGGCTGCGGAAGCCAACATGGTGGCCTCTGGCCTTCTCATAAGCCAGCTTGTACTTGTACTGTGAGGGTGGAAAACAATTTTAATCACACAGCCCCACAGAGGTGTGCTATTTTATCTTATAAATGGACATTTTGATGACTTACATTGCTGGCGATAGTAGTACCAGACTTGGCAGCTACAATGGGAATTGCATCAGCTTTGAGGTTGTAGCCTTTATTAGCCATCTCCACTACACCGGCTTTGTAAAGTTTCTGTTAAAAACAATCCAAATAAGGTAACAAAGCATATAAACTGTATTCAGGTAAAATGGATTACTTTAAATGTAATTTTAGATGACAATTCGTACATTGCTCATATTGAGAGCATTGGCTTTTGCCAGGACAATCTCAGGAGCATCTGGCATGACATGGACTTTCAGTTTGTCCTTCTCCCATGCTTCAGTATATGCTTTCTGTAGAAAAAAAAGAAGAAAACAATAAATAATTTCTATATAAGAAACTATAACATGAGATTTTTATTAGTCAGAGTTTAAATAAACAAGAAGGCACCTTGTTCATGATCTGATTATTGGCAGTAGACAGAGCCATGTCCATTGAATCCATTAATTTGCTGTACTTATATTTAGACGGGTGGGTACGATACTTCCTCTCACTGAGAATCTCACCGCCGACTTTGGCCGTTTCTACTGAAAGTGAACCGATTGGGACCCATCCTATACCTTTAATATAGTTGTTCCATTCAGCCTTGTAATTCCACTACAAGCAAACACAACATGTCAGGAATTGATCTTTTACTCTCTGATCCATCCACGGCTTTTGTACAGTGAACATGTTTTGGATTGCAAACTCACATCACTAGCAATGGTATTCATGTTACGTGCAAGCTCCAGGCCCATAGCATCTGGGAGGAGAGTATTAGCGTGCTGGATGTTCCGGTAGCCAGCAAATGTCTGCACTTTTGTGGCATGTTTAGCGTGAGCCACGCTCATCATGTCCACTGGGGTGTGGTACTTCAGCTTTGCTTTGTGGTAGTCTTGCTTGTAGAGCTTTTCACTCTGTATTTTTGCCACATTCATGTAGTGAACCAGTAGAGGATCGTCCTGGAGGCTGCGGAAGCCAACATGGTGGCCTCTGGCCTTCTCATAAGCCAGCTTGTACTTGTACTGGTAAAAAAAAAAAAGAAAAGAAGAGAAAATAGAGTTGTTTGTAATGCATGAACGCTTGTTGCAAACCGTATTACTGATCTGGTAAATTAGTTTGATTTTAACTTACATTACTGGCAATGGTTGTACCAGACTTGGCCGCCACAATTGGAATTGCATCAGCTTTGAGGTTGTAGCCTTTATTTGCCATCTCCACAACACCGGCTTTGTAAAGTTTCTAGAGAAAAGAATTTAGATTGATACAAGCTATACAAAAAAACAATAACTGTAGATCTAGCTTAAATTTGCTAATATTTTTCAGCATCAGTTTCTGTTGTAAAAAAAAAAATGGCTTACCTCGCTCATAGTCAGAGCATTTGCCTTAGCCAGGAGGATTTCTGGAGAATCTGGCATAATGTGGATGGTCAACTTGTCTTTCTCCCAGGCAGCAGTGTACGCTTTCTAAAGATTAAAAAACATAAACATATTTTTTTTGTTGTTGTTTTTTTAAAAGCATGCATTTGGTCACATCTCAGATTTTAAACCTTGTTCATGATCTGGTTGTTAGCAGTAGCCAGAGCCAAATCCATAGAGTCCATCAGTTTGCTAAATTTGAAGTTAGACGGATGCTGTCGGTACTTCCTCTCGCTTTGAATTTCACCGCCCACTTTAGCAGTTTCAACTGCGAGGGACCCAATTGGTACCCATCCGATACCTCTGACATAGTTGTTCCAGTCAGATTTGTAATTAACCTGAAAAAAAGAGCAAACGGCATTAATTTATTTGGAAATTAAAAATTGTATATATGAGGAATAAGTTGTCTATATGACTAATACTAACATCACTGGAGATTATATTCATATTTCTGCACAGCTGCAGCTGCATGTTGTCAGGTAGGAGCAGGTGGTTGTGAGGGATCTTCTTGTATCCAGCCATGGTCTGAACAGCAGAGGCCTGCTTGGCATGGATCAAACTCATCATGTCCACTGGGGTGTGGTACTTCAGCTTTGCTTTGTGGTAGTCCTTCTTGTAAAACTTGTCACTCTGTATTTTTGCCACATTCATGTAGTGAACCAGGAGAGGATCGTCCTGCAGGCTGCGGAAGCCCACATGGTGGCCTCTTTCCTTTTCATACTCCTTCTTGTATTGAACCTAAATGAAGAAGTTACATGTAAAGTGCTATTAAAGCCTTTTTAAAACAATAGATTTATGCTAGAATGAATATAGAAAATACAAACATTGCTGGCGATATGTCTGCCCTGCTTGGCATGGAGAATAGGAATAGCATCAGACTTCATGTCATATCCCTTGGCAATATCTTCCAGCCATTGCTGCCTGTATCGATTCTGTAAACAGAAAAAGTGTCACAAAGATGTACAAACAGCATTCTGTTAACCCTGTGGCGTTACTTTGGGTGCGCTAACCTCGCTGATGGTTTGGGCGTTGAATTTAGCCTGGAGGAACTCCGGGCTGTCGGCTGGCAGATGATAGGTGTGCATGAATTTTTCCCCAGATGCCTTGTATGCAATCTACAGGGAGGAAAATAAAGGGTTTGTTTAAAGCTATTTTGGTCAAGTTCTGAAAGAACTGACATAAGAAATAAATAGCTCATACTTTGTCCATTTGCTTTGTGTTGGCCAGAGCCAGAGACATGTTCATGTCGTCAGTCTGGCTGGTGTACTTCAAGGAGCTTGGATGCTGGCGGTAGCCTCTGTCATCTAAGGCAGCTCTGGCACTCCTGGCTTTCTCAACATCTAAAGAACCGATGGGTATCCAGCCTGTACCTTTGACATAGTTGTTGTATTCTGATTTGTAGACATTCTGCAAAGGAAAACAAACAAGAAAAATCAGAGGTCTTATGTCCCTCTAACCACAGGATGTAACGTCATATTGAAGAGTAACATACGTCACTCTGAATCTCCATCATGTTACGGCACAGCTGCAGGTGCATGTTGTCGGGGAGAAGGAGGAAGCTGTGAGGGACTTTCCTGTATCCAGCCATGGTCTGAACGGTAGAGGCCTGCTTTGCATGAATCACGCTCAGCATGTCCACTGGGGTGTGGTACTTCAGCTTGGACTTGTGGTAGTCCTTCTTGTAGTTCTTTTCACTCTGCATCTTGGCCACTTGCATGTAATGCACCAGCAGAGGGTCGTCATGAAGGCTGCGGAAACCAACATGGTGGCCTCTGGCCTTCTCGTAAGCCAGCTTATATTTATACTAAGAAAATAAATATAGTATCATTAATAAAGTTGTGATGATATCACGAAACACCAGAATATTGAATTATTTGAGGAAAATCAGGAACTTACATTACTGGCAATGTCTCTTGATGATTTGGCAGCTACTATTGGAATGGCGTCTTGCTTCATGTGATGTCCCTTAAGGATGTCTTGGCGATGTGCATAGGTGTAATGGTTCTACATATAAAACACCACAATACATGTTACCATCATAGTAACTATTTTCTTTCTGTTTGTTGAATTGTGGATTCATGAAAACAGGGAAACACTGACCTGGCTAATGTTGACAGCATTGTACCTGGCTTGCATCAGTTCAGGGGTATCAGATGGGAGGTGATAAGTGTGCATGAACTTCTCTCCACTTGCTTTATATTCCTTCTGCAATGAGTTAAACAAAGAGCTTTGGTTATGGATATCTTACAAGACAATTGCAGCTTAAAAAGAAGAGATGAGATTTCCCTCTTCTTACCACGTTCATTATCTTTGCATTGGTTTTAGCCAGCTCCATGTTCATGGAGTCCATGTCGCTGGTGTATTTGAGAGTGGAAGGATGCTGCCTGTATTTTCTCTCATCCAGAGCAGCTGCTGCCGCCTTGGCTTTTTCCACATCCAGGGAACCGATCGGAATCCAGCCTGTTCCTTTTACGGAGGTCTCATAATCCATTTTATAATTGTTCTGCAATAATATGAGAAACCAAAACATTATTTGACTTATTATAAGTTTTGGTAGATTTCACATCAAAAGCATTTCTGTAATCTCGTAAACTTACGTCGCTGGCATTATAGTTCATGGTGCGAGCAAGCTGAAGATTCATTGCATCAGGCAGGAGAAAATAATTGTGATGGTGCTGCTTGTAGCCAGCAAATGTCTGCACTTTTGTGGCATGTTTAGCATGAGCCATGCTCATCATGTCCACTGGGGTGTGGTACTTCAGCTTTGCTTTGTGGTAGTCCTTCTTGTAAAGTTTGTCGCTCTGTATTTTTGCCACATTCATGTAGTGAACCAGTAGAGGATCGTCCTGCAGGCTGCGGAAGCCAACATGGTGGCCTCTTTCCTTCTCATACGCCTTTTTGTACTGGACCTGAGCGTAAAAGCACAAACTGGATTGTAGGAAATTGTGTGTTGCTGGGAAAAAAAGCCAGTATATCAAAAGTATGGTGTATTTAACCACTTTTCAGATGACTTACGTTGCTGGCAGCATGTCTGGCTGCTTTGGCAGCAACAATCGGGATAGCATCCAGCCTCATGTCGTAACCTTTAGCGATCGTCTCCTCCCAAGCGTACTTGTAGAAGTTCTGAAATTTCAAATTGAAACATTAATAAAGGTCAAAGAAACTAGAAGAATAATAAAACAAGCAAGAACATGTTTAAAATGTATAAATTGGTAAACTTTGTGCGCAGTACTGTAAACCATTGAATAATTTTTTTGTAGCTTTGTTGTTAAGGTCAATGTCTGATTATGTTTTGTTTTTTTCCAAATGTGCACAAAACAAAAACACCGATTACAAATTAAGTATGGATTCATCCAGCAGAGTTTTACAACATAAAATTAATTAATTAGATCCCATGAGTGTACATTTTGATATGATGCCAATTAGCAACATTAGGCACCTAAGGAATAACAACACTTTCAATCTTAATGTATTGATTCATTTATTACTTTTTACTTTTTTACTTATGAATTTAGTCAAAACATGATTCTGAACAAGCACTACTTTTTATCGTCTCAGTAACCCAAATTAAGCTATCTGGAGAAAATGGCCTTACTACAGAGGCCTACAGACTGCTGGCTCTTTTTTTTTTTTTTTTTTTTTGCAATAAAAACAATATTAAAAATTGAACGGTGTTAGAAATCGATCTACAACATGTGCTGTTAAAAAAGTCATTGTATTTTCATTAATGAAGTGTTTCATATTTAGCAAAATGCTGCAGAATGACTTTGCTGCACCTTTCCATAATCTGGTTGCTTATCAATAACAAATCAGTGGCAGAAATAATAATAAAAACTATTTTGAAAACCACTGTTTTAATATCATCCACTGTTTTCAATTTAGCAACATTTTTTGAAAAATCACTTATTAGGGTATGAAATAACATTACTTGTTAAAAATTATATATTTTTTCAGTTATCATTAGATGCAATTTAGCTAATTAAAAAAAATGCATTTAATTTACATTATATTCACATAACATATATTAGTATTTCTTATTCATTTCCACTCTTGGCCTGAAGCTAAAAAAGCTTACACAAAAAAAGGCTTGGTTTGCTTCATTTTTATGGATTCTAGGTGTCATGAGTTTTTGTTTGCAGGGTCAACAGTGCAGCCGTGTTTTAAGACTGTTGTCTGATTGGGAAAGGGTCCTGGGTTTGTATGTTCCCCTTTGAGTATGACTCTATTTCTGTGCAGAGAAAGGCATTTAAATGGCTCTAAACAGAGATAGATAGATGTATTTTAATGCGCCACCTTGCTGATGTTGTAGGCATTGCACTTGGCTTGGAGGAACTCTGGAGCATCAGGAGGCAGAGAGTACTTTTGATGGACCTCCTCGAGACCTCTCTTGTAGAAAAGCTGAGGAGCAAAAAGACGTTTAAAAAAACTAAACAAATGTTCCTTTTATTATACATCACAGCATTTCATGGACAGTAGACTCACATCACTCCTCTGAAGCTGATTGACTTTAGCTTGCAGCATTATGGGATGGTCATCTATAGCTGTGAACGGGATGGTGTCCGGGTGCTGCCGGTATTTTCTCTAAACGAAGTAAAGAAAAAGGTGCATTTAATTAAATTCTTTCACAAGGTATCAAATATAAACAGGAAGAGGAGGCAGTTGAAAACACGTACCTCGTCGAGAATCTCAGCTGCTTTCTTTGCCTTTTCTACATCCATGGAGCCATATGGCACCCATGGGGAACCTTTAACATAGTTGTTGTATTCAGCCTTATACTCGTTCTTTGATTAAGGAAACAAAACAGAGATTTAGCTGCATCATAAAGAGACATATCTTACATTATAAATAAAAACAGTTTCTTGTAAAACCTGTCCACTTACATCACTCTGGATGCTGTTGGCTCTCTTGGCCAGGTCCAGCAGCACACTGTCATAAGGCATAAAGTAGTTGGGGCTGATCTTCCTGTAGCCGGCCATGCTGGAAATTGCTTGGGACTTCTTGGCCAAAGTGACAGACATCATATCTAGTGGCGTATGGTACTTGGTCTTGATTTTTTCATAGTCCTTTTTATATTCACGCTGTGAATAAATTGTGGATTTTGTTTAAGTATGATTTCTTTTTTCATTAGAATCAGTTTTAGCTTATTGCTTTTAAATGAATGACTTACATCACTCTGGATTTTGGCCACATGAACCGAGTGCAAGATCTTGGGGTCGTCATTAATAGAAAGGGCTCCGATCATCTGTCCCCTGTTCTTTTCATACTCCTTTTTGTACTTAACCTGAAAGGGGAACAAATAAGTGTTAAAAAGAGAATGATAATACATAAAGATATAATTTTAAAATGGAAAAATACAGATAAAAAATTGCAGAAACTGATAGGGGTTAATGCTGTAGCGTACTTACGTCACTGGCAATGTTTGTGTGAGCACGGGCAGCAAGGATTGGGATGGCGTCACCCTTAATTTCAAACTTCTTTGCTTTAGTTTTCTCCCAGTCATATTTATAACAACTCTGCAAGGACAATATACATTCATTCATGAAACTAAATAATTAACCACTGTAAAAAGTGATTCAGTTGTAGAGGTGTGTAGGATTTACTTACGTCACTCAGGTTAAAGGCATTGACTCTGGACTGGATGAAGAAGGGATAATCTGGGGGCAGATTACACTTAAACTTTGTCTCTTCAAACTTTGCCTTGTAGTTTAGCTGCAAGAGAAAAATGTATAAATTAAAACCCAACCTACACTCCTCTGGTTATAAAAAGCATAATTTAATTCTCCCACCATTGGAGGGCAGTAAAGCACTGGACACAGATTGTCAAACTCTTCCTTACCAAGGCCTCCTATCTGATGACAGAGCCAATGCTTGTTTCTATTTATACTGCTGAGAAATGGCTCTCTAGTTTCCATGGAGCCCATAGAAAGACATCTGGGCTACATGGAAGACTGCATACAGTTAACGGTGATCCACATTAATAGGAGAGTTGGATCTAAGGCTCTAGTTGATGATATTTTAAGATATTTAATCAAACATTTAACCATAAATAAACAAAGCATCTTACAGATACATCTCAGTTCATTAGATATGGGCTTCAGCTGAGTGTGTCAGTCCCATTAAAACTCCCTCTGAAAAAAGCTAACCTTTACATCTTAAGTCATTTTTTCTTAAAATACATTTTTTTTTCTTGAATGGAATAAGACAATTTACATTTATAATAACAAAAAACAACTGCAGTCTTTTATGCACTGCAAAAAATATAAATCTAACTAAGTCATTTTTTTTTAATTGAGGGGGAAAGGGGGAAACTTTGCCAATGAAACAAGACAATTTAGATTTAAAATAAAAAACAAAACAAAACATTGCATTGCCTCATATTATCTAATTATTTTATTTTAAGAGTAAAAATACTCATTCAATTGGCAAATTATCTTATTTACCTGCTTAAATTAAGGATAAATACATTTGATTTAACAAATTTTTCTCTTCTTTAGAACGTTTTGCAGTGACATACTCCACATTAATCCCAGATTTCTTGGAAAAAATCGAAATCTAGATACGTAAGTTATGTTTGTTTTGTTAAAATAAGTTAATTTTTCTTGAATTGAGAAGGTAAAAATAGACATTTTGCCAATGGAACCAGACAATTTACATTAAAAATAAGAAAAAAAACAATTTCATTGTCTTATTTCCAGTGCATATTATCTAGTTATCTTATTTAAAGAGTAAAAATACTTTATTCCATTGGCAAACTATGTCATTTACCTACTCAAATTAAGGATAAATACACTTAATTTAAGAAATTTTTACTTATTTCTAGATCGCTTTTCCAGTGTAATATTCTAATCTAAGAAATTAAATATGTTTTCATTAACACTAAGTAGAAAGGGAACATAATCAAAAGAAAGGCTTGGAAGATGGGGAAAAATAATCTATCTAATGTGCTTTGTACTGTATTTTATTTGCATTACAATTTTGTGAAGCAGTTTGTGACCTCTATGTCTGTGAAAGGAATATATATAAACATTACTTACTTACTTTACTCTTTCTAATAACACTGTAGTTTACTGAGATACTAACATGAAAGAAAAGAGATTAGGGCAGTTCACAATAAAAAAATCAGTCTATGAACCAAATATTAGGTCAGTTATATTAAAAAGATTGTAAAGCGTTTTAATACAATCTCAGTGGGAGTACAGGTACGTATGTAACCCTTTCTTTATAACAGAGAAATTTATTCAGCATCACCAAAATTAACATGAATTTAATCCCCATATGAATGCATGTTTAACTGGCTCTGTTCTGATGGCAGTAAATAAACTGTAATGTGCAGAATGATCCAACATGATGCATACATCACTTAGCTGCTTGGCGTTGATGGCTGCTTGGACGAGGACTGGCGAATCCACGACTTGTGTAAACTTCACTGTGTCTGGATGTTGACGGTAAACTTTCTGTAAACCACCAAATAAAAACACAATGTGTCACAAATACAACTATGTAGACCAGAGCGTCATCCAGAGCTCTGATGCACTTCACTGGACAATAACTATTACTTACATCACTGCACTGCTGAAGCTTCTTCACAGCCTCGTATTCAGGTGTAATAGTTTGAGGAAAGAAGCATCTCGTCTTTATGTCTTCATAATCCGCTTTATATGTATGCTGGGGGGAAAATGTGCAGTTTAGAGCTATTTTCTGTGAATGAATTAAAGAAATAATAATTTTAAGAAACCTGAACAGAACAACTGTTCATATACGCACCTCACTCTTCATTTCCTCAACTTTCTGGCAGTGAAGCATATAGAGGTCTTCATAGCTGCCAATGTAGTGACCCTTTACCTCATTTTCATACTTCTCCTTGTAATGTGCCTAAAATATTCCAGGAGTTAGAGCAGCATGTCATAGAGAAACAGGCATTTAAAGTAAAAGTGTAGTGTCTGAGATCCTGACTGAATCTTACGTCAGAGAACTTTTTGAGCACAGAGTCCATCTGGAACTTTGGTGTGTCGCAGTAGTTGATGCTGAAACCTCTGGATTTCTCATAGCTGGCCTTATATACTTTCTGTAAAGGAAACAGCAAAAAAATAACCAGATATTTGGATTTGTGAATTCTTTAATTCATATTTTTTTTTAAATTGGACAGTATTAAAAAACAAAACCAAAGTAAAGGAAGAGGACGCACGTCACTAAGGATGGTGCCAGCATATCTGAGCTGTCTGAGGAGTGGATTCTCTGTGGCAGGTAGCGTATTGTAATCACACTGGTCTTTTGACTTTTCATATTCCTTCTTGTATTGGACCTAAAAAAAAGAAAGAGGAACATGCGAGTGAATACAGAGGAACACATGGGTCACTCATTAGCAGATAATGCTGATTAGCAAAACAACCAGCTGCTAAAACCACTTTAAGCACGTAAAAAGCATTAAAAATATTAGTATCCTTCTCCTTCATATTAGAGCCCATTTCAACAGGACTTGAGTTTTCCCCAGCTATCTTTTTTAAAGAGCGATCCCTCCCCAATTTCTTGCTCTGCACTGCCATTCAGCTGGCTGAAAGAGAACTATTGCACTTTTCTTTTTATCACAGGGAAGAGTAATTTGATCCCACGGAAACGTCTTCAGCTGCTTTGTGTAGAAATCATAGCGTTGCTCCTTCGAGCCTAACTAGTTAGAAAGAATCAGATCGTTTACATTATGCTCTATAAAAAATAAAATCTACAATATTATTCCCAAAATATAACAGTGGGTGGTTATTTTATATTTTGGCTCAAGCAAACACTGCAAAAAAAAATTATAATTTAATTTTCTCTTAAAATAAGTGCATTTTGTCTTGAATGGAGGTGGTAAGTGCTTTGCCAATGGAACAAGATGATTTACATTTAAAATAAGAAGAAACAACTGCATTGTCTTATTACAAGCGCATATTATCTAATTATCTTATTTTAAGAGTAAAATAAATTACACTGAAAAAATGATGCAACTGTTTTTGGTATTTACTTAATCATATTTAGTTACTTTAACGCTATTGCTTCATGTTAGCAGGTTTGGACATAAAACAATGGTGTTAAAGTTACCAAATATGATTACATAAATGCCAAAAGAGCTGCATTATTTTATTCAGTGTACTCATTCCATTGGTAAATCACCATTACCTACTAAAATAAAGGCCTGAATTAAGGAATTTTTCCTTATTTCTAGATAGTTTTTCCAGTGCACTGAAAAAAAAATCAATATATAGAGAAGTAATTTTTCTTAAGTTAAGTGCATTGTAGTAAAAGAGACATTTTACCAATGGAAAAAGACAATTTACACTTAAAATAAGAAAACACAATTATCTAATCATCTTATTTTAAGAGTAAAAATACCCATTCCATTGGAAAACTACCTCATTTACCTACTCAAATTAAGGGTAAATACATTTATTTTAAGACGTTTCTAGATCGTTTTTACAGTGTGAATGTACAGCAATCCAAATAAAAACATTAAAAGCACCAATAAAATTCTTATCTATTACCACAATAGTTATTGCTTTTCCTGTTTTAAATAAAATGAAGTTAAATCTTGTTTTAAATCTTGCATAAATGCCATGTCATGATAAAGCCATATTTTTACTTAAGGACTAACTGAAGCAGAAAGGGTGCCAAACCGATCATTCTACACTGGAAAAAAATATGGAAATCTAGATAAGTCCTTGTTTCTTAAAATAAGTGCATTTGTTCTTGGATTGACGAGGTAAAAGATACATTTTGCCAATGGAACAAGACAATTTACATCAAAGATAAGAAAAAGCAACTGCAATATCTTGTTTCAGTTGCATGTTATCTAATTATCTTATTTTAAGAGTAAAAATACTAAAAGTTGTTCTTGGATTGAGGAGGTAAAAGACACATTTTGCCAATGGAAAAAGATAATTTACATTTAAAATAAGAAAACCCAATTGCATTATTTTATTTTAAGAGTAAAAATACTTATTCTATTGGCAAACTATCTCATTTACTTACTCAAATTAAGGGTAAATACACTTAATTTAAGACATTTATCTAGATATTTTTTTTCCAGAGTATAAAAAAAGATAGTAATAGAATGAACTAGAAAAAAGGATGTAGAAATGTGTCATATGCTGGTCCTGTGAGGCGCTCTAACTGCAGTGAATCCTTGCAGCGACGTTCATGCAGACTGTCAGGGTTTCTGCATCAAAAGTGACTCACACGGCTTTCTGAGACAAGGCACAACTATCCGTCATGTCTTCCAAATGAAATACGATCTAAAAAAAACAACAACAATGACATACCTTTTTTTAGAGCTTACCTCACTAGCAGCAATACGGGCCTTCTTGCATGAGTCATACACAGGTGTGTCGGTTTGCATGAAGTATATTTGGTCTTTTTTATTCTCATAATCTTGAGTGTATTTTCTCTGTAAATATATGGACACAAAATTAAGTTACAGGGTGTGGATGTATATAAAAAAGGTAATAATATGATAATAACAATACTCACGTCGCTGAGATTATCCATTGCCATCCTGGCAATGGCGATGTCAAAATAAGGCGTCTCACACCACTGACCCCTAACGTTTTTATTGTAGTCTTCCTTGTATTTAAGCTGTGGAGGGAAACAAAGAATTGGTTTTAATAGAGTTGGGATTTATTGTTTCTATATTCTTATGGATAAATAATAGTAACACTTCAGGATGCTCAATAAAAACGAAAGGAATCCCAAGAATGTGAGTCATTTGGACCTATTGTTAGCCTGTCTCTTGCAGCTCGGTAAAGACAGTAACGTTTAAAGAGCAGCTGGTCAGTTATTCTGAGCTGCAGCTCAGGGTTGGATTATATCTGTTTACAATGTTTCTATAACTGCACATAGCTACAGGCATATTCTAAGCTTTTATCCAATTGAGTGAATTTTGTTCACAAATTAGACATTTTCTGATGTGAAATGTGAAAAAAAAAATGCCATCCAGAAATGAAACTTGAAAAAAATGGTTTTAAGAGCAATTTTGCTGTTTTCTAAAATTGTATTTTTTTAAATTATTCTTCATGTGCTAATTTTTAACATTTAAATTCCTTTTTTTATTGCTCTTTTCTAAATTCTAAAAGTTTTACGAATGAATTTTTTTTAAACTGTGTTTTCCAGGTCACATTCTCTTCCCTTCTGGGGGCGGCTTTCCTCTGGAGTGAGGAGCAAAGATTCTATTGGTCTGCATGCGGGTTAGCAGCAACATTTTAATTGGCTCTCCTTTAACATATAGAGTAGCTGATCTGTAAAACACATTTTGAAACGAAAAAAACAAATCTGAGAACTCAATAAAAAATAAAGACAAGTTTTGAAAACATGAAACTATAAATCAGCAAAAATAAAATTGAAAAAGAAAAAACAATTTGAAAAATGAACTGTTTATAAATGAAGTCACCCATCCCTCAGTGAGGTCTAGGAGCACAAGATCTATATCCAGCCATTCAGCACAGATCCTGCTACATGGCTGCACATCTGATTTTGTCATTTGACCAATTAGATAAGCCCTTGAAAGATATATTACCTACTGTAATTTAAGTTGGAAAAAAAAAGTTAACAAGTCAAGAAAAAAGGTAAAAAGCTAATTAAAAAGTTAAAAAAACAAACTCAAAATGTTAATAATCCTAGTTATGAATTATATTATATGTAAGTGCAAGTATTAGCATTAATGCCTCTACAGCCCAAAAAAAATGTTTATTTCACTCTCAGTGTTTATCATGAATTTCTTATAGAAGCCCTTTTGTTATTTTTCAGGAAAGTTGGCATTTGTTGTTATTACTTTGACATTATGTTTATTACACTATTATTGACATTATTTTTGCCATCAAAATATATATATCTTTTTAATCTTACAAAGATAATAATAATAATAAGCTTTTGAAAATTTCATTTCTGGATTAAAACATTTCAAATGTACATTTGCAAAAAAATTTTCTCTGCAAAAAATAAGGGTGCACATTTCACTCCATAGTCTGTTTATATCGGTTATAGTATCAGGTGTAAGTTACTGTCCAACTTTTACTCTTCTACTGGATTGAGCTTTAATAAATGTTTTAATTAACTCATCAAAGCTCTTTAAAAACATAAAACTATTATCGTACAAAGCACAAAGCCAAAAATTTTAAATAGAATTGAAAAGGAGCTTTGGATAACGTATATAGTTAAAGAAACTCAATAGTACTTCTGGCTTCATTAACATTTACTTGATATATCAATATTGAATATACTTGGATGGAGTTCTGCTTACATCGCTGCGCTGATCGGCAACTCTCCTGGCAAGCTCCATCTCAGGAGGATCCGCCAAGGACGTGTACTTGGCTTTGCGCTCATCGTGTCCCTTCTTATATTTAACCTGTGGAGGCAAATTCATTTATTTCATTTTTCAAAGGTTTGAAATTAGCCTTTTTTTTTACCATTTGCATAAAAGTCAAATACAATAATAGAAATAACAGGGAACCATGATAAATTCACCTTCAATAATGCTCCTTAGCATTATAAAGATGCTTTGTTGATCATATATAAATTTTTTGTATGAAAAAAAATACTATAAATCTTTACATAAAAGAAATAAAACTACTACCAATAATATTCATCTTAACTTTTAAATCTTATTACATCCATACTATAATCTTTAACATCTTTTAACTACAGATATAGAGCAGACCTCTATATAGCTTTCAGTGGTAATGATGAAAACTCACTATTACATTTCCTCGACCATCACTAACTATCAGTAGATAGGTGGGGTTCAGCCTTTTGCATTGATTTTTTTCTATTTTGTCTATTTTTTTATTCAACATTCGCTCAGCATTAAGCCTTTAATGCCTAAACCATAAAATAATTACCAGAAAATGACATTTATTTGAAACTAGAATCTTCATTAAAGATTCTGATAAATGGAAAAAATAGTAATCAAAAATATAAATTTTAATTCACATAATTTGTGATACACAAGGAATTTACATGCATCTTATTCTGCATTTCCTGCTCACTACACCTATCTAAATCTTTAACAGCTCCCAGCACATTAGGAAGTTTTTAATTGTGTTTCCATTTATTCCTTTTTGGTATCCAGCTTACATCACTGAGGACTTCCTGAGCCTTAGCTACCCTTCGCAACTCAGGGCTGTCACTGTAGGGGTAGTACAGGATCTTCTCCTCGTCCCAGGCTTCTGTGTAAAGTTTCTGCAAACAAATTATTTATTTCATCATTTTTTTCATTCATAAACAGAATTCCTTTAATTTTTTAATTAATATATAGATTGAAAGGCTCATTGGACTTACCTTGCTATAGTTAGCAGCATTCTTCACAGCCAGAACCAGCTCAGGAGCATCGGGAGGCAGCAGGTACCTGTCCTTAGTCTCATCCCACTTCTGTCTGTACAGAACCTAAAGGAAAATAGTGCATTGAAATATAAAAGTCAGTCCTGCTTATTTTTTTTTTTTTTTTTAGAATTGGTTAGTAGAGGATATTTACCTTGCTGACCAGCTCTGACACATGCTTGACGTGGACAACCTCCCTGGCATCACCACCGTACAAGCTGGTTGTCCGAGCCTTGTTTCCCTCCATTCGGTATTTCACCTGTTAGCAACAGATTGGTTCGTTTTTATAGTGTAAATTAGAGACAGAAATCTTCTGTTCAAATGACTCTTAAGCTTTTAGTATCTTAAATCTCCACAGCCATCTGTAATACCTCACTCAGCTGCTCCTGGGCCTTCCTGATACGGATCAGTTCAGGGGTGTCAGTGGACAGAGCGGGAGGCGTCCCTCTGGACAAGTCATAAGCTTGGCGGTATTTATTCTGTCAGAGATACAGTATTAAGAAAATTATTCCATTTCAAAGACAAATAAAAAAATATATATACAAAAGTACTGAAATATAATGTAATATAATGGACTGTTTTATCTAAATTACAGAAATGATTTAGATTGATTTAAAATTGAGATCATACTACTGCAGGAAGTTCACTTTAGTTTACTTTCAAAAATGCATGTTTTCTTTTGTTTATAATTTAATAGTTCATTCATAACTAAGAGCTTTAAATGAACATTATTCAATTCATAATATTTAACATGATTTTTTATTTTTGGGAAAAAAAACACAAAATGAAATGTGAACATTTATTTCATGTGAAAACTTTTTTCGTTTTGTTTTTAATTTAATTGACTCAGTCATAACTAAGAGCTTTGAATTCAGATTATATACAGAATTTTTATTTTTTGTAAAAACAAAACAGAAAGAAATGTGAAACCTAAAAGTAGAGGGAATATAGAAATTTGGTAACTTATTATTATTATTTAAATAATGTTTTAAATCATCTATAAACTGAAATTTGTTTACTGTAAAAACAAAACTTCTAAACTTGAAACAGGACAAATTGTGAAATAATGTTTTGCTCTACTTAATTGGACCTTACATCTGATTTAAAAATAAAAATAAAAATTTGAAAGACAAGTTAAAAAAAAAAAAAAATACCAAAAGAAATACTTTACAAGTAATTATAAGTCATGAGTGCCTTACATTGCTGAAAAGCTCCAGCATCTTCTGACTGTGGGCCAGATATGGAGTCATGAACTTGGAAGTATCCACTTTCACCTTCTTTCTGACTTTCCTGGTGGGCAAGCCAGACTGTACATAGAAAAAGCAACAGAAAAAAGTTAGGCTATCTTTTATTCATTACAAGGCAAAAAACTATATCTAAATAAGGTATTTCTTCCTAAAATAAGTGCATTTTTGCTTGAATTGAGGAGGACAGTGAGAAACTTTGCCAATGGAACAAAATAATTTACATTTAAAATAAGAAAAAACAAGTGCATTTTCTTATTTCAAGTCTTATTTTAAGACTTCCATTGCAAGTGCTCTTATTTACCTGCTCAGATTCTGCATAATAATATTTATTACTTAGTTCTAGATTGTTTTTTGCATTGTACGGATTTGTTACAGATTTATCAATCATAGCAAAAATAACAGCCAGGAAAGCAGAAAAGATTTTCTAAAGCAAATGAAATAAAACATGATGCACTGAGGGAGGCCAGTATCCTTCTGAACTAACAAACTGGAGTTTATCCTTTACCCTACTTATTTACCTTCAGCACAAAAAGTAATTCTAGCCAACAGTTATTAAATTCATTCAACATGAATGCCTGCATTAATATGATGAAAGTACACTGAAAAAAATCGAAATCTAGATAAGTCATTATTTCTTAACATACGTGCATTTGTTCTTGGATTGAGGATGTAAAAGACACATTTTGCCAATGGAAAAATAAATTTTACATTTAAAATAAGAAAACAAAATTGCATTGTCTCATTTCAAGAGCATCTTATCTAGTTATCTTATTTTAAGAGTAAAAACACTCATTCCATTGGCAAACTATCTCATTTACCTACTCAAATTAAGGGTAAATACACTTAATTTATAACTTTTCCGCTTATTTGTAGATCCTTTTTCCAGTGTAGATGTAAATGGAGATGAAGGGTGTTAAAACAATGTGGGAACACAGTGAAAATTACCATGGCTGTGCATTTTGAGTGAACTATAGCATTAGCATTAAAAGTGATAAAATCCCCCAAAAATGTAGGAATATCATTTGTTTTCTACCAATTTATACAAACCCAAAGAGACAAAAAAGCCCAACATGATTAAAAAAACTAAACAATTAAGTGATCAGCATACAGAGGTACAGGTGGAGTGGCAGCCTGGTGGTTAGGGCATAGAGCTTGGAATCCAGAGGTTGTGAGTTCAAACCCCACTGCCACTCAGGCTCTCTGAGAAAGGCCTTAACCCCCACACTGCTCCCCGGGTGCCACACAATGACAGCCCACTGCTCCCAAAGGGGATGGGTTAAATGCAGAGGTAAACTTCACCAATGTGAGATCAATAAATTTTGATTATTTTTTGAAAATAAACTGACAAAAATAAAAACACTTAAGTCTAATAGTTAGCAAGAATGTCACTGATTCCACCTATTTTAGATTCTCTTTCCCTCATGCTATTGCCATGGGAGTTATGCTACATTTACCCAGAATGCAATTTGAGCACCACAGAATTGTCTTCTGCTTTATGTTTAATGCTTGTTTACATTAAGGTCAGATGCCCCTCCAGATCATCACAGATGCCAAGAATCTTACTCCATTTCCACCATGCCATCCCCCTTCTTAAATCACCATCCTGAATTACTGAATGTGTAAAATTTCTACCATATAATAACAGTAATGGCAATAATGTTGCCCTTTCAACAATTGGCAGGCTGTGGGCTTACGAGCAGCCTCAGCAAAATAAATAAAATGACTATGAAGCTGATCCCAGTAGGACATTTTTCCTCTGCATTTGTCATTACAGTAGCAGCCATTTAAAATGTCCCTTCCCAGTCAAAAGCCACCCAAATGGCAGCAAAATCCCCTCCAACTTCCAGCCACTGGCCTTCTCCTGGTCGTGCATATTTTTTTTACTCTGACTCCACCCTTTCACTGAATTACAGGGTCTGACCAGGAGATAATGCTTCTCTTTAGATTTTAATTTCCACAAATCATGACAGAAAGAATATTTTAGATGTTTAAAAAGGAATTTTAGGGGACTAGCCAAGGATCAGCCAAGGGCCCATCAAGGAAAGTGTGGAAATTTTAAATGGTTACTACTGTAAGTATGTTGGGGCAGTGATAGCCATGCCAGTTCTACTGTAAGGTGCCTTGGTCAAGATCCATGACCAGCGTACCTGACATGTAACAACCATAGCATGCATTTTGCTTTAGGTTAATAGACTATATTAATTAGGCTATGTATGCTCCCAAAAAGAAAAAAAAAAACACCATCCCACTTTTTTTCTTTTTACAACTAGACTACTGAGTTTTACTGGTTTCAAAACCTTGTCTCTGTGTGGACAGGGCCTAAATATTAGCAAAACTTCAAGGTAGCTACCAAGCTCCCAGAACGCATGATGATGTTTGAGGACATTTACTATTATTCAGTGTGGCTATCAAAACAACTTAAAATAAACAACTTAAAACATCCCTCACAATGTTGTGATCTCAGGTGAGGATATCTAAAAACATAAGTCCTCGCTCAGAGTCGGTTTTCATCATTCCAGCTGATTCAAGATCTGCATATTGACAAGTTTTGGTAAACATTTGCACTCTTTTAGTGATTTTGTGACTTTAATTAAAATGTCATATGTTTGCATGTCTCTTTGTTATGTTAAATGGTATTAACGATCTAGAAATAAGTAAAACTGTCTTAAATTAGGTGTATTTACCCTTAATTTGAGTAGGTAAATGAGATAGTTTGCCAATGGAATCAGTATTTTTACACTTAAAATAAGATAATTAAATAATATGCACTTGAAATAAGACAATGCAGTTGAGTTTTCTTATTTTATGTGTAAATGCCTGGTTCCATTGGTAAAATTACTCTTTTACCTCCTCAATCCAAGAACAAATGCACCTATTTTAAGAAAAAATTACTTAAATAGATTTTTTTCCCAGTGTAAAGCACAAAAAAGTATTTTGTTTAAGGTTTAACAAGGTGTACTAAAAAATAAGTAGAAAGCTCTATATGAATGGTTTATGAAGCTGTTTAATTACCGTACAAGTGAATCAAAACTTCATCAATAAACAAAAAAAATACTCTTTCTCTAAGGCTTAAAGCTTTACAAGTGGTTTTTACAAGTTACATACAAACCATGCAAGGTTAGACAAAGCATGCATTAACTTTGGATAGAACATTTTCAGTCATTCAGGCATGCAGGGAAGATCGTCCTGCCCTGCTTGAACTGCTGTCCCTTGGGAGGAGGTGTTTTACCTGAGAGGACTGAGTATGATGCTCAGAGAACGTCGTGGTTGTAATCTGCTCGACATATTACAAAATATGGAAGAAATTTGGCGGTTTTCAGAAAAGTAATAGGAGAAACAGCATGAGGACTGAGGGTGATTTTTCCCACAGCTCTGGTATTTAACTGCTAATGCCTCTAGCTTTTTTTTTTTTAATTAATTCATTTATATGTTATGTAAGATACATCTGTCTACAGAAGAGCACATTTTCAAATCATATCGTTTTTTTTGTTTCTTTTTGCATTCTGTAAAACAGCCTTCTACCGACTGGAAATGCTGTAGACGGGTGAAAAAGCCCAGCTACAAATAAACAATGATGTCACTGCGACAGCAGGTGACCTGAGCTCCTCTATTAAACAGAGGATCAAATGCATTATTATTATCTGTCATTTGAGCCATGCTGCTCACAATCTTTTATCCTTGCAATAAATTTAGACGCACCAGATGAGAAAATTTCTATTTCTTATTTCACACGTTGTTGCTTTGTTTGATCAGTTGCTACAGCAGTAGTATGACTCTGTAGAATCTGAATAAAGGACTTTAATGGACTGTTTTATCTTAAATACAGAAGCGATTTAGAATTATCTCAAACTGAGATCATACTACTGCAGGAAGTTCACTTTGGTGTTTTCAAAAAGGAACGTTTCCTTTTGCTTTTTATTTAATTGACTCATTCATAACTAAGAGTTTTGAATGAAGATTATGCAAAATATGTAACATGATTTTTATTTTTGGAAGAAAAATGAAAAGAAATGTAAAAATTTAAACTAGAGAAATATGGTTGGCTATAAACATTTGGGAACTTATTATTTAAATAATGTTTCAAATGATCTAGAAACTAAAAAGTGTTTATTGTAAGAGCAAAATGTAACTCTAAAAAATATTATTCTGAGCTAGAAATTAGACAAATTGTGAAATAATTTTTTGCCACACTTAACTGGACCTTACACCTCATTTAAAAAATCAAACAAACAAAAAAACTAAGTATAAGGGATGCGCAATATTGGAATGTCAATAATAATTTTCAATAATTTTTGCTAAAATCATTTTTTCCTCTTCTGTTATTAAAAATAACTGTTCAGCTACATAGCTCTGAAACTTTTCAAAAACATCAGCATCTCTCCTGCTGCAGACTCTTGCACCGGTTCGGCCCCAGAAACCTAATTATCACATAATTTGTCACAAAGACTGTGCCTCATATCTGTTTAGTTTTAAAGCTAATATCGGCTGATATAGATAATGTGTACATAATATCCTGCATCCCTACTAAGTAAGCATCCATCCTCCTCCAAAACAGGTCCAAACATTATAAAAAACGACATATAAAAAAAGTTTGAGAAGGTGCAGACTTCTTAACGTTAAGGATCTCATGTAACCCAAATGAAAACTACTTTTTTAGAGTATTCAGTTTTACCTTTTCATCTTTAGTTCTAATATTTTATTTTCAGCTAAATAAAATCCTGAAAATTTAACCTACAGCTGGATGAGATAACCAGAGCAGAGAGAAAGAACATCTCAGTCATTTAGATCAACACTTGCAAAAGACCTTAATATCCAAATCTATCAGACAGGAGAGAACCATAGGTGGAGACCAACTCCATATCCCTACAACACAATGTGCACTAACTGTTATTCATCACCTACAGTGTTTTTTTATATGACCCCCTCTACCAAGGCAACTTTCATAACTAAGGTTAGCATGTAGAGAATATATTGGGGCATGATTTACAGCGCAGCTCGTCTCATTTTCAAGCCCTCACACTCTCCCCCTTTACGTCTGCGTCCGTCTATGTGCTGGAGAAGTCTAATTCTAAATTTGTCTAAATGCCACTTAGAGATCTCTGAGCTGCATTTTTTTTTTTTTAGGTCAAAGAAGTTTCTTGATGGAAATAAAATAAAAATAAAAAATCTTTAAAAAAAATCAAATAACAGATATAGCATTTCAATAAAGGAATTATTCATATTTAATATGCATAAAATTGTTGCTATATAGTGTTTAAACATTGAATTACTTCTAAAATACCAAGATAGAGTATTTTCTAAATAAACTTATGTTTCTCCCCATTCTGTAGATCGGATAGCAGGCCATTCTGGATCTTATGCACAAAAATGCTTTTTTTTTCTCCATAGCATCGATGAAAGTACTAGTGAAATCAGAGCGTATTAATTTCGCACCTATCCATGTGTCTCACCTCCCAAATGATTTGCATCTTTGCAGCAAAGATGTCAAATATTTTCCATGATATGTTATATGGGAGTAAAACAACAAAATAAAAAATTTAATTAATAGATTAATGAATAATTGGTGCACATCAACCAACAGAAAACAGCTTAGTTGTTTAGGCTCCCCTATAAGATATCAGCAACATTAAGAATATGGAATACAAGACTAACTTTAACCCCATTTCCAATGGAAATACAGGATTAATAGTTAGCCTTCTGCTTTCACTCCTTCATCAACCGTTGCCAGGGAGACAACAAACAGAGACAATGACACATCAGTAATGAAACATAAAACATCCTGGATTGCAAGTATATGCTTCATTCACATAATGAGGAGGAAAAAAACATCTTAAATGTCACACATGAAGGATTTATATAGACCAAACAAATGTTTCTGTTCTGACATTTCTAAATTATATTTTAAATATATATTTTCCAAATATGACGCTAGAAAAAGGATAAAACACCTAAACTTTAAACCCATTACATGTACGGTTTTGCTCCAAAACGTCTAATAAAAATGGAACTGAGACCCCAAAGATTTCCCTTAGCATCTCAAACTATAAACAAGTTAATCCTGCAAATTTTCCCTATTCTGATGACAATAAAAACTGGAAAAGACGAGTCATGAAATAAGAAATACACTTACCTGCTCCATAAACTCCTCCTCTTCCTCCTCCTCGAATTCCTCATAGTCATCTCCAGTGTCTGCCATTTTGGCAAAATTTAAAAGCTCTGAACGAAACAGAGATTACATTTTCAGCCATTAGCAACAACAGAAGCATCAATTACTCTAAAACATACATGTTCTTTGTCTCCTTTTAAAAACCTTTAAAAAAAAACAGTTTTAATTATCATTGACTGCTTAAACATCCTCCTCTCAGCTTAGTTTTGGGAGTATATGGAGAAACAGCGGTGATACATTTCTACTGTATGTCCTGATAGTAAGGAAGCTTCACTTGCCACTTGCGCCTCAGTCTGATTCCAACTCTGTGATTTGCCACACACCTGAATAAAATAACAAAACGTGTGAAACGTCTCAGTCAGATGTGTTTATCAATGCATACATATTAAAAAAAAGCAGTTTGAGGAGTTAAATCTGCAATACTGAGGTTTTTAAGACCCCCCCCCCCTTAAATGCCACAACACAGCTGAGCGAATGGTGCCTCCTGAAGGTTAGCGACAGCTGCCCCAACAGGGCTTTCTGCTATTTGACATGTAAGCCAATGCCAGGACCTGATTGGCTGACTGAGTTTAGCAAACGGACATGCAATGCCTTCTGAGGCTGCAGGTTATATATAGGGTGGCATATTAACTACCTTTTTTAGCATCTGATTGCTATATCTTGAAATTAACTTAAATTGTATGTGTAAAACTAAGAACATTTGAAAGATTGCTGACACAAAAGGAGAAAATAGACATCAAGTTTTTAAAAGAGATCATAGCGGTGATCACAAAGTGATTTCAGGTAAATCCAAAGCTGGGTCTGATGTTCCTTTAGTCCTTAAGTTCCTGCTTGTTAAATTATTCCTTAAAAATGTAAGAAAGTTTTCTTGCTTCTTAATCCATAGCCGGCTCCTTCCAGATCCAAAAACCAGTAAAAAAAAAGTGGATGTCCAAGCAGATGGAAAGCCATGCAGGTGGTATAAAAACTTTTTTTTTTTTTGGTAGATTTATCCTTTCCTTTGCTTACCAGTTATGTTATGTTTAATGGTCTCCCAAGCCGCCAAAGCCTTCCCAGCCTCCCTCCAGAGAAACGCTGGGCGACAGCACACAGCTGCACTTTCTAGCCAGGTTATCATGTGGCTTACACAACCAATCAGAGGCCTGAACTCTCAGGTTTCAAAATCTAAATATACCGAAGTGATCATTTCAGAAAGGAGCACCTGTCGAGAATAACGCATCAGTGGTACAGTTATGAGGAGGCCAGAGGAGCATTAGCTGTCAAGTCCCAAAAACACAACAGTAAAGCTCTGTGACCTGGTGGGTCATGCAAACTAGGCCAATTTAAACATCTAACATCTTTGTTTTGTTTTTTTTTGTTTTTCAACTAAGACTAAATGTATATCTCTGAGTGGGGAAGGTTAACATCAGAGCCGGCATAGCTGTGTTCTGATGAGGTCGCCCATCAGCTGGCTGCATCCTGTCGATAATCAGGTCAACAAAGTCAGAGTTTTGCACGCTTTTTGGGTTGTAAAATAATGTTATAAATTTTTTTTAAAGTGACATGTAAAAAACAAAATGTATCTGCTGCCCAAATACAGTTCCTTGCAAAAGTACCAGCATTCTTTTTTTTCTAGATTTTATGTGTATTGATGCAAAGTGGATGAAGCAGAAGGAAAAGGATTCATTCCCAGTGCATGATGCTGCCACCACCCTGTTTAAGTGTTTGAAAAGGTTGTGTCAGTGGGGTTAGTTCTACACCACCCCAAGAAATCTACAAGTTGGACATTTTCTGTCCTACTTTTTCTGACCACAGCACCTTGTATTCAGGTTAGCTCATGCTTGGATTGTCTCAAAAATAGCTTTCCTGTTGTCAGTCCTCCACAAAGTCTGGACTTTTTCAGTGGATTAATTCAGATCCAAAGCTACTACAGGCCTATATGTAGTTTCTGATGATCTTTTAGTTCAGTTTGTCAGATCTGGATTCACATCCCCTGTAGCAAAAGTCCAGTAAATGAGTCTGACGTACTCTATGCACTGAAAAAAAGGAAATCTAGACAAGTCGTTTTTTTTTCTTAAAATAAGTTCATTTGTTCTTGAATTGAGGAGGTAAGAGAGACACTTTCCAATGGAATAATAAAATTTACATTTAAAATAAGAATTGCCTTATTTCAAGTGCACATTATCTAATTATCTTATTTTAAAAGTAAAAAATCCAATTCCATTGGTAAATTGTCTTATTTACATACACAAATTAAAGGTAAAGACACTTCATTTAAGAAATGCTGACTCATTGATAGACTGTTTTTGCAGTGGTTTCTCAGTGATGGATTGGACTGTACTCCGTTAGAATTCCCACAACCCGACCCTAGTCTAGAGAGCCATAACATATCCTCTGCCCTGCCTGCTGTATTCCTTGGTC
>NW_015151254.1:101186-122950 GCF_000732505.1 Cyprinodon variegatus | reverse complement strand
TGCAGACCAGGAGTCAGCAACTATGGAGGAGCAAGAGAGTCACTGAAATAGAAAAACAACATTTTCACTCTTAATTTATACTATTAGAAATCAAAGTTGAGAATTGTATATTTTAAATTAAGTTATTAAAGAAGAATTGGGATTATTCATTCAATTAAACACTGCAATTTGAAAATGCATTTTAAAATTCCATTTTCTTTTGTAAATGGAGATTTAAAAAACACCATTCATTTATCAAACATAAATACCTTTCCTCATAACTCATTTAAAAATGTAATTCCATAATCTATTTACATTTTATATTTCAAATCACTTTTGCTAATTCTAAATTTGTCTAAATGCCACTTAGAGATCTCTGAGCTGCATTTTTTTTTTTGTTGCTTCACCTTGTTTACCCTTTCCGTGACCCGTCCCTGAGTGTACTGAAAACCAGTTAAACCAATAACAGTTGCTCCTCAGATGTAACCATTTCTCATTGGTTAGATTGCCACACCTGGTTCACAAAAAGAACAATGACGCAAATAACAGATTTTAAATTATCTTTATGAAATGTTTTCTGTTCTCCCCTTAAGATACAAATAAACTGTTATTGATTTAAATGGCAACATGTCTCATACTGCAGATATTTTACAAAAATAATACTTTGTGCTTTATTGCAAGTTCATGTAATATTTGCGGCTCTCAAGGACTATTACCTAGCTGGACTCAGGGTAAAAGGGTCCTTTTGATTTCAATGGTTGTACTGATTAAATGTATAGAGAACGATCGCTTATTTCCAGGTGGATCATCTCAATAAGTGGTCCTAATTGTCAGTCATTCTGGTGATATGTTTACTTAAGGCGGTCCTACGTGCTCGCCCTGTTAGCTATATTTTTCTGCCCGTGCGCTCTTTCAGGCGTATATCTGTGGTGAGCTACGATTTCGGCCAGTAATTGAAGCTCACCTTTCTCACCACGGTTCTTTGAAAATGGCCGATGGTCGCAAGAGAAAAGTGCCTACGAAGTGTATGAAAAGAAAAGAAAGGCCTCAGAAGAGACAGATTAGCATTATGGGATTTGCTGTCACAGAGGCCCGCTGTCGCCATAGGCTGCCGCTACCCGACAGCTGCAACCAATAATAAATATGGCACAGGCACCCTGTGGTGTATAAGGAGTTACATGACCAACGGGTAGCAAAAAGCAGTAGTCTAGTTGTCTATTAGTCTAGTAGTCTGACTAGTTTTGGGTTTCTGAAAAGGAGGTTGGGCTGCAGACTGAACTGGACTGACCGAACCCGACCCAGTGACGATATACTACCCCCCGCCTGCACAGTAAGACGGGGGGAAGCACGGGGGCTGCCATTGTCCAGGCTACCGTCACCGGGGTCGGTTTCAGTCGCTCCGGGTCCAGTCCAGTCTGTGGCCCAGCAGCATTTTAAACATTTTAAGTAATATTTCTTTAGGTATGAAAAGCAGGACATGTCCATGAAAAAGAGGACATCTGGTCATCCTATCTGTCCGAACAGTAAGTTAACTGAGTTCACTATGAAGTCCACTATATAGTCGCCGCTCTATATAGTGATTGAGGGATTTAAGGATTAGGGCGAGCTTTGGGCACAGTTAGCTTCTATGAGCTATGAAAACAGCAGCTTTCAAACAGAGCGTGCACGAGGAGAAATGGGCTCATGCACGCTCTCACACGCATTTAATAGGCGTTCCCTCTCGGGAGCGGGTGTAGGGCATGTGCATTTTTTTTAAAGCGGAGAGGACGTGTCTTTTCAAAAAATATAGAGAAACAAAAATAATTGCTTTTAGACCAAACATCTACTTCAATTTCTACAAAATTGATTCACATCTCATCAAAAGATTTTAAAACCCATTCTCTTCAGATGAATGTTCTATTGCTTTCAAAAACTGTTATTGGTACCTTCTATATCTTTAAAACCTATCATAATGCCGCCATATTTTTGGATTTTCTACAAATCTGCTCAAAATGAAAAACAATATGTTCTATTTTAGTTCCAATCACAGCACAGAAAGTGAACTAATAAAAAAAAAAACTGAAAAAGACCTGAAATATAATTATTAATAATTAAATATTATATTCATAGTGGAGGACTCATATTCAACAAAGATGAGGAGTTTGGCACAGTTGTCCTTCCTGAACAGGGTACACCAGGTCATAATGGACTAAACATGCTCCTCTGAACAGCATGGACTGAAAACACCTCCCGCCTTGTTTCTTCTTTCTAACGAGGCTGAACTGACTGGTTTCTTTACTCAGATGCTCACTGAACAAAACTAAAAGCATCCTGTTCCTCAGTGTGACAATGAGGTATGAGAAAAGGAGAAGACTTAAACTGGATTTAATTTAAGCTGCAATAGTTTTCAGCAACTGTCTTTTTCTTCAAAGGGTGTTTAATCATCAATATTTAGTGTTTCTTCTCTTGTCCTGTAAGGATGTTTTTTTGTCTGAGTGTTTCAGAGTGTGTTCTAAATGAGTATTCTTGATGTCAATCTAATCTAATTCTGCTCTAATAATAAAACTATTGATTCTACCAATGGGATGCCATCAGGAAACATGATTTTGGACATCAGCTTGGCTATTTAATAGCCAAGCTGATGAAAAAGACAGATCTATTTTGCTGATGATGACACAAAACCAACTGAGGCAATTTTTGATAATACATAAGACATCAAGTTGCTGATGGGGGGAAATTTACTTCAATACAATCAGGACTAATAAGGCCTGAGTGATTACTTTATTGGGAAAATATGGATTTTTTTTTTAAAGATCCACACCTTGTCTTCCACAGCACAATGTTTCCTCATAATTTATAAACTAGCTTGCTGTGTAAGACAAATAGCTGCAAATGTTTTATTTTCATTGATTGTGAAACATGATTATTTTTACATGCATCTTTCACAGCCTGGATTTTATTGCCCTTTAAATCAAGGTCACCTCCCAAAGAGAATTACTGAAATCTAAGCTGGTGTTTTTAAAGTGATGCGTTATTTTGATCAATTTTCAATTCAAAACGACTTTACTAATCTGAAAGGGAAATTAAATGTAGCAGTAACTCATAGGGTTTTTGTTGAGGGGGTTATCTCACAGCGCTGCTACCTCTGACCTTTCTGCCAGACATAGATAACAAATAGATGGATAGCCTCCAGAAAGAAGACATAAATCAGTGACTTTAAAGTCTGTTTTTAACATATTTAAGTTCATTTTACTTTTATTTTTTTACTTTAATGGATGTTATTGGTCCAAACCCCTTAGCCGTTGCACACTCATCCGATCCACTGGAATGGAGCATCAGTTGTTTCTAAAAGGTAAAACTGAAACCTACAATGAGAAATCCATTTCGTTTTATGGTCCTCAGTTGCTAAACAGGTTTCCTGAACACAACAGATTAGCAGTTTTTCTATGAGGAAACGACAGATCGAGCTAATTTAAGCTAAGCTAGTTTTAAGCTATTAAAATCTATTTAATAGTTGTCATTTTAGTAAATTTAAACCAGTTTTTCCTTTATTGTGTTAACAAAGTTTTCATGTTTTTCATTTACATAAGCAGTATCCAAGATTTTAATGTTAAAAAGTATCATAATCAGTCATTGACAGCTGCAGTTAAATAAAAACCACAGAGGAAAACATGATGCTTTGTCACTGGAAAAAATGACTGATGACCAGTAATACCAGAACAAAACAGCTGCAGCACAGAAAGCCACAACAGGGATGCTGCCAACAGCCAATCTTAGACCATCAACATGAACAAAACAACATCCCACTGAGGTAAGGAGTCTCAAATTAAATCTGCTGGTTGACATTTTTGAACTGGGATTGTTTTTTTTGTTTTAAATCCAGTAATTTTCCAGATAAGGACAAACTTCCAGAGTCCTTTCTATGGAGTCAGAAAAGAGTCAAAATGTTTGTAAACTTATAAATCTTAGTTGAAACTGAAAAGATAAAAGTTGAGACAGAAAAAATAGAAAAATTTTACCTTATAATGTGAGAAACTAAAAAAGCAAACATAAGATAATGAGATTAGAATCTAAAGTCAGTTTAGTATTTTAATTACACTTTTTCCTCTTTTTATTTCTTTTCTTTATTGCAGTTTTAAATTTTATATTTTCAGATTCTTAACCCATGGATTAAAAAAAAAAATCCTCAAACTGAAAAATTAATTTGAAACTAAAAAAGAAATTCTTTGAATCTGAAAATATAAAACTGAACTAAAGTGTAATTAGTGTTTGAGTTTGTCAAGCTGAGGGGAAGAATTTAAATAGAAATCTTATTATTTTATGTTTGCTTTTTAGTTTCTCAGATTATAAGGTAAAATTTTGACATTCAATATCAACATCTATTTATTTCTTTTTTACCTTTTATTTTTTCAGTTTCAACTAAGATTTAAATGTTTACAAATATTTTGATCCTTTTCTGACTCCATAGCTCTTACTCCTTCTTTTCATCTACAGGCCTAAAATGTTTCCAATGAAATATGGTTTATTTTATAGGTGACTGTAATTTTGATTTCAGAAGTGGGGGGGGACACAGGTGTATTTTAATGTAATGAACCTCAGCGTGTGTGATCATCCAATCACAGACCGATCCAGTGGCGGATCAGATGTTTGTAAAGTGAGCTTCTCAGGAGGGACAGTCAATCACACAAGAAAAGATGGAGGGCCAATCAGGAGCTTTAATGGTGGTCTAAACTCAGGGAAGCGGGCTTCAGCTTGGGCTGCATTTTTCCGCTTGGTCCTAGTGCTCAACAAATGTCTGTCTTTGTTTTTGGACAGCAAAAAGTTAGGGGGAAAAAAAGGAAGTTTGAAAAAGTGCAGGAGCCTTACCCCCACCCCCAACCAAGATTACGTCCATGACCTGGAGTGATCATTTTTTGAACACACTCCACATATGGTTGTTAGTTTTTGTACAGCAGAAGTTTTAGGAATCAATCTGAGCCAACCATTGGACACCTCAACCCTTATTTACATCCTCATCCAGCCACCCCCTCTAGCTCTGCTTCACTAGCCCATCCCAGAACCACAAGTCTACCAGTTATTGATCCATCCCCATCTATTGAACAGTCCCTGATTTTTCCATAAAACCTTTCAAACTTGTATTCAGATCCTCTTGGTGAAGTCTCTGTATTTTAAGGGGATATCTTACCTTACGTGTTCAGAGGTTGTTGAGCTTCAGCATTCCTTGCCTTGACCATCCCTCTGAGCACTAGGCTCTTGAAGGTACGCTGCAGAAAAGGACAAATGGTTCCTGGGGAGGTTCAGATTTAACTCCTCTCAATTAACCCTATGGTAGTTAGTTTGCATCTTTATTCCTCAGCATCTTTCTTCTGTGTCTGTTGACCGTTTGAAACCAAACCCTTGATGGCCGCTCTCCAATATCTCTGCAAGTTTTAAGAATGCTTTGCTGTTTATGAGAAACTTGGTCAAGTTTGTGACTTTTTAGAGCCAGATAAATCTTTTTTTGACTATTTTCTCTGTTGAAAGAGGCTGTCACAACAAATTCATTACATACACATCACGTATAGCTCAGTTTGCAAGAAAATAATATAGCCAAAATATCCACTAGGTTAATTATAGTACACACATTTAATACACATTGCTGGTACTGGGTTGGATCCACTTTAGCCTTCAGAAATGCCTCAATCCTTTTTTGCAAAGATTCAACAAGGTACTGGAAATATTCCTCCGGGAGTTTGGTCCATATTGACATATGTATATGTCACACAGATGCTGCCGATGATGTTGCTTGCTGTTGGAAAAATCAATAATATTCATAATATTTTACTTACTTTCCATAAGTTTTCACTCAGGCCTCACACCTGCAAAGCTATACAGCGTCTGGGTGAGAGGCTTTCTTTTTCATTAGAGATATTTTGGAATAGAAAGTATTAGTTCCCATGAGGCCAGACTTCTTCCCAGTTTATTCAACATTTTACTTTTTCTTTGTAATTTGTTTGGAATAACTATATGTGGGGACTTTCACAGCTTTTTTTCAGTGAGAGAAACCTTGTCTAGATGAGAACAGGGCAGAACATCTAGCTGTGTCATTCGATTTGTTCTGACTTTAGAGATAATTACCATCGATTTTTCCTTTTTTTAACTGGATTGCATAATTGAATACGGTTTCCAACGACACCGCACATCCATGATGCAAATCTCCAGCTCATCTCTTAGGTGAGATGTGGTGATTGTGGGGGCCGTTTGAGTTCAGTGAACTCATTGTCATGTTAAAAAAAACCAGGGTCTGTTTCATGAAGCAGGTTTACCAAAAACTCTACATTGTCTAAATTTGAAAACAGGGAAACTGACTTTTCCAGTTCACAAAGAGTTTCCTCAAACTCTGTTTCAGTCACCATAGTAACATTCTCCCCAGAGCAAACCTGGTGACAGGTTTTCTTCAGTAAACTCGGAGTGTCCTCTGTTGCCACTCTCCTTACAGCCATTCACGTTGTTATTCCTGTCAGTTTGTATATATATATATATATATATATATATATATATATATATATATATATAAAATGTGTATCTATAGATCATTCACTAAGTCCGTGAAAGATTAGGTTTTAAAAACAAACATTGCACGTCCGTCTGATGAGGATTTTATAAAAGAATAAATCTCGATTTTTTCCACAGATAATTAAATAACTATAGGTAGAGGATTCTCCAACTCAGTTGACAGAGTATGAGCGAGATGTGGATAATTTTTTTTTGTTGTATTTACTGTACATGAAGAGGGGAGGTGTTGGCCTTGTGGTTAGTGCATAAAGCTTTGAGTTCTGAGTTGGAGCCCCACAGGTCACCATTCAGGGCCCTTTAGCCAGACCCCTAACCCCAGACTGCTCCTCTGGCACCATACATTAGCTAGCAGCCTTAAAAAAAAAAAAAAAAAACAAAACTGGGGGATGGTGGCCTAGTGGTTAGGGCATTGCGCTTGAAATCATGAGGTTCTGAGTTCAAGCTTCAGTCCCACAGACTTCCAACCTATGTTCCTGAGCAAAGACCCATAACCACACAGCTCCCTGAGGGCCGCATAATGGCAGCCCACTGCTGACCAAGGGGATAGGTTAAATGCAGAGTTCATTACGTTGCTCTGTACTTGGGACAGTGTAATGACAATAAAACACTGGAAAAACTGCTGAACTTATTTTCATATTATAGATAAATAGATTATTTCCACTGGGGGGGAAGGAATTACTTTAGGGTTCGGATTAGGATTCACTCTAATGACAACCTAGTGAGCCTACTGACACAAGCTGAAGGCCTTCTGGGACAGATAGCCACCAATAAAAATGTGTAAACATTTCTAGATATATAAAACTTAATTCTGACTAGTATAATTTTGTTTTTTTACTCGAGCAGCAATCATCACCATAATCTGTAGAGCAGCCGTCTTTAAAACACTTTCTCCCAATTTATTTTTTGCATTAAAATCTTTATTTCCAGTGGGATGAAATAGGCACTTCTTGTTGCTTGTTATGGTGACTTGTGGAATTAGTGTTGCACTCACTAATAAAGGCTTTTCATACTTGTTACGGACCTGTTCAACTCTTAGTGGACCTGCTCAGAGTTGATTAAACTAACTGTAACTGAAACCTAGTCTCCATCTTTAGGCTTGATCAATTCAGAGATGAGGATTTGAGTTTGTGAAATGGACCACAGGGCAGCTTGCCGGGCAGAAAGCACCTTAGAGCTCTAAACTGAGCTTACTTATCTTCCTCAGTCCTGCTATCTCATGCAAGGGCTCTCTCTGCTCCAATTCTGTATCTGCTCCTCGAAAAGAGTAAAAGCCAATTTATGCTTCTGACACAGCCTCTGCAAATCTGTCTCCTTGGTATTTCTTTCCGGCTGCCTGTGTGGTTGTTCTTCTTGATTCGGTGCCTGGGCGCACCATTTTTAAAAACCGAGGAACAACTCTAATGGACAACCTATGCGTCCTCCTATGTCTTTTTGCCAATTCCATTAACAGAATCTGTTCCTCTTCAATGTCTAGCACCATCCGCCAAGTTCTCTTGAGTTCTCGAACAGGCTCCTCCTTGCGCTTTGGTGGGAAACTGCTGTGCATCCCTAGAAATTCCACACTGATGGTGCAGAAGCATACCAGTAAAACTGGTTCGCGACCAGACCCAAGCAACATTTGATGTGTGCGGTTGCAGAAACCTAATCTGCCCTTAAGGCACCATGAGCTCAGGTGATGCATTCTGCCCCCTAAAGGACTAAAAAAAATAAGTAAAATAAGTAAACTTAACAAATCATACAGAGCAAGCTTAGCTATAAAGATCCTTAAAAAACTTAAATAAATAAAAAACATAAAAAAAAAAAAAAGGCAGTTCACCCAAACAGATAAAAACACTTTATTTTAGTGAATTTCTATAGGGTCTGATGGGAAGAGGGCATGTTGTGTTTTACCCTCAATCAAGCATTTTTCAGTCACCATGAATGTTCTGCTGCAGGCACCGAGTTATAGGAGAATACTGGACTGTACACACAGAGAGGCAATGAAAAACCACCACAGCCAGTTTGGAAATACTGCAAGGCCACCATGGGCGAGACGCACGCACGGCTGGAGGATTGATCCACGTACAGTTCCAAGCCGGAGACTTTTGCCGACTTGTGTCTTCTGAAAAGGAAAACCGTGCAAATGTTCTGCATCTCTGTGAACATTGTCTCTCTGAAACAAGTCTTTTCCCGATCTGTGTTAAATGTCTTTAGTCTAATAAATTATTACAGGAAAATTCAAGATCCTTCCAACGGTCTGTCCATGTCAGCTTCAAAGGAAAATATGTAGAGGAGAAGGCCGTCCAATAACAAACCTCATCCTTTCCTTTTGTCGGGAGGCAGAAAAAAAAAAGGGAGAACAGGCACTCTAAAACAGTCAGGAAGGTCATCATCTCACACGGAGCCGGGACATCATCCACTCAAGACCTTGACACAACCTGGAAGTACCATGTGGAGAGAAAGAGAACAAGAATAAGATGAGCAGAGTAAAGGTATGTTCATTTATATTCACTTCAGGTAAAACTATCAGAGTTCAGTGAAGGTTATTCTCACCCCTCCCCTGTGAGAGCGCAACAGGCCTGGATGTGCCACTGGTGATCTTTGACGGAGGTAAGCTGGAGGCTCTGGGAGATTTCAGCCACTGTCATGCAGCCTTTCACATCTTGCTTGTTTGCAAATATCAACAGTCCTGCTTTTCGTAGGTCCTGTCCAAATAAAAGATTTCATTTATTGCAATATATTTCTTTTTTAAATCACAAAAGAGTTAAACAAACTGGGCTAAGACTTTTTAAACTAGCAGACATCTTTTTTTTTTATTTGATTTTAGCTCAAATGAAAAGAGTCTTGTTATGCATCATCTTTGTAAAGGAGAACTGGTAAAAATTTCAAATGATAAGCCAACAACCTTTCTATGCATTATGTTGCCTAACAAAAAAAGTAGACATATGAATTAGGTATGCAACAATGACAGCAGATATTTTTTTGACTTTCAGAAGTATTTAAAAAAAAGTAGATGCAAAAATTTCAGCCGCTGTTGAGTTTTCCATTTGAAAATTCGCTTATCTGATGGTAAATGTTTACATTAGCATATCTTCCCCCCATGAATTTCTCTGAAGACCTGCTCTACCTAAACAAAAATGTTTGCACCCGTTTTAAGAATCGCAAACCTTCTAAAGATCAGGCCCTAAATGTTTTCCTTGTTGATGCCAGCAACCGAGGGAACGGACAATGACAGAAGGGGTATTAGCGCCATCCTTTGGCCCAAGTGGAGGAATCAAAAATAACAAGTAATAAGCTACATAAAATAGTATATACATTTTTTTTTCAACTAAAGCAAATATTTACACAAGTATGGAATTTACAGATCATATATGCAATTTTTTTTTTTATTTAAACATTATTTATGAACGTTAATTTACGTGACCTCTGCTTTCCCAAAAAATGACTTGAGTCATGCCCTAATTGTTCCCCGGTCACTTTGCAGAGGCCTACACTTTGTTGTCAGTAAACTTACACTGCTTTTTTCTCTCTTTTTTTTTTTGGTTGCAATATTACATCGGAGTATTAGGCTAGACCAGCGGTCACCAACCTTTTTACAGTTGAGGGCTAATTCAGGGGTACTGAGTCACAGGAAGGGCTACCAATACTGACCTATGAATTACAAGGGTCAACGTTCACCTTAACTTCATACATCATAAACATCTCTTTATCGTTTCTTTAAATTTATAATTTTCTTTTAGACATTTTCATTTTGAAATCTCTATAAATGCTTAAATGCCATATATGATTCAATTATGAAATTTTCTATAACCCTAATAAAAAAAGAAGAGCAACAGAATACAGTGAAATTTCAAACGTAGCTCACTGTTGAGTTGTTCTATTTTCGGAAGACTCTAAGGGCACCCCTTGTGGTTCCCTTGGTGCCCGCGGGCACCATGTTGGTGACCCCTGGGCTAGAGATTTAAGAGACGAGAATTAAGTCATCATACAACAACCCATTTCAGAAAGAAAGCTTGGAGTTCCGACCAACATATGGCGCTGGACCAGCTCCACCAACCAGCAACCCGAGCTCACTTTGAAATACTGCCCAATTTATTGCTGTTGTGCTAAAAGGTTTCCTTATTTGTCAAACCAGAGCCAAAGTATGACTTCACATGATGCTGGAAATTACTTATTTAGGGAAGACCGTACTTCTTGTAAGAGTTGTCATAAAATACAACTTGTTTCTAGTAATTTTAGGACTTTACTTTCTTAATATTACGACTCTATTCTCGTAATGTTGCGACTCTATTCCCGTAATGTTGCGACTCTATTCCCGTAATGTTGCGACTCTATTCCCGTAATGTTGCGACTCTATTCCCGTAATGTTGCGACTCAACGTTATTCTCTAAATGGAAAAAAAAAAAATCTCTAGCCCGGCCCTAATACTCCATCGTAGCAACATGAATAGTTATTTGAACATGAAATTTTGTTTTTGTTGCTATATTAAAGTAAAGGCAGTGTCATCAGAGGGAACATTTGAAATTAGATTTTTCTACTTAGTTCTTAGTTCTACTGTCGCAAAGTAAGGTTTCAAAAAAAGCTCTAATTTCTGTGATTGCAGTATTTCATCCTTTGATCCCAAGTGAGATCCTTGTCAACTAAAATCTAAATATATGTTAATATAAGCAATTCATTGGAATTAAACTAAGACTGAACAACAGACTGAAGTAGACTTAAATGATAAAGGTTTGACTAAGTTTTCACTAAAATAAACATAAACAGCTTTTTAAAATGTTTTTTTAAATTGACAGTGGTTAAATATCACATTTCATTTGCATAGATCTCTGGAAATAATGTGTATGATGAAAAAAATGTGACATTTTACACTATCGGCAATGACCTCTCATCCTCTTTTCATGGTTTAATTGATGGAAACAGCCTTTGCTTTTTATTTTTCAAGGGCATTTTTGGTCTCCTCCTGGCTTTCTACCAACGCCGTTCACGTTTTGCCAGTTTTTCAATGAAGCAAAGTGTCCTTTTGGTGAAACCAAGTATCTGTGCATTGACATGTGCATTAAGTCAGAACTTGCCGTCCAATTCTGAGGAAATTTTTGAAATACCGCTCTTGATTAAGAGGAAGGATCACTTCTAAAAGCTGCAGGGCTTAAGGACAATCATTACATTATTTATTCTTATTTTTACTTTAACATTTTTAGCATCTAAAGTTCCTATTCCACTGTATTTTTTTAACTGTGAGGGGATCAACACTTTTACTTTACTTTTAACTTTCATTCAGTCATTAGAGGAAGACCAAAAATGTGGCGAAAGAAAGTTTCTTCAAGCTTTCAAAAAGAAAAACTTATGTTCCCCAAGCAAGGATTTCAAGCATGTCTAAGCAGGATTATAGGTTGCAAGGAAGTCAGTTAGAAAATAATTAAGTCAGAGTTTAAATTTAACTAAAGAGCAACCCTTTATTACAAGATGTGCAAAATCATGAATCACCTCTTGAAGGTGGAGTTATTGTTAAAGGAAAACTGGAAATCCTTGAAATGCATCAATAAAACTAGAAGGAGGTTATGAATACATATATGAATAGTTATTCAGGCACAGAGGATGTGTCATGTGGCAAAAGCAAACAACGAAAAGGTCAATAGAAGAACATACTGAATGAACAATGCAAAGTTCTCATAACAACCAGCAGATTGAAAAGCTATTGCGATCAGGACATTAGTGGAAACAAATACTAATAATCTGCTTTTAATGAATTACAAATAAACTTGTAACCAAATCTCTTACTTCATGTGCTAGCATTCTGTAGAGCTCCTCTTTGGTCACAGAGATCCTCTCTCTGTCTGTGCTGTCAACCACCACGATTACAAACTAGACAAAAAACAAGGAGAGAAAAACGGTCCATTAATAACACACAGACACTGCACCACAGAATCAGAGTCGCACTTATTATCCACAGACATTGACAGTTATGTAGAAGTTAGTGTGAAAAACCCACACAGACACCTTCCTTCCAATAATAAGATTTCTCACATCCATTTTCACTTTTTTTTTTATTGCCGATTAAAGAAACCCAGATAAAGATGCAAACATAATCTGATGATTGTCTCCATTTTTTTTTTAATCAAAAAGTTTTATACTATATTGCCATAAGTATTCACTCACTTGACTTGACTCACATGTGAACTCATATCTATAAGTCTGTTTCTGGGAATTTTGACCATTCTTCCAGAAGCACATGAGATTAATAAAGTGATGTCGGTGGCCTGGCTCTAATTCTCTGCTCTAAATCATCCCTAATGTGATCCAAGCTAGAAGAGAAAGGGGACATCTCTAAACTGTTCCCATAAATAAACTTTACATGCAGAAGCTCACTCTCACAACAACTACAGGTGCTTGGCTCCAGGTACTTAGAGATTCCCTTCCATAGAGAAAGCCCATGTTCTTATCTACAGCTACCACAGTATAGATGTCAGATTAAACAATACCACTTATACTTCAGCGATAGTATCAACGTGTTACTTTATTGTATCTCCTATACTATATCCGTTGGTTGTGCTGTTCTTTTTAACATCTCTTTGCAGGTGATGAAGCTGACTGAAGATGTTTTATTGTTATCTCCCTTTTATCTCCTCTTTATTTCATCTTTTCTCATTGTTACCGTTTTTCCTTTCCTGTTCTACTTACATTGCAGTGTCCATATAATCTGTAATACTCCCTGCATGTATTATAATAAAGCTATTTATATACATAAATCAAGCAGAACAATATGGCGATAGCTGTACTGCTCCATTTGTGAAAGTAAAATCTGTTGGGCTCTTTTTGGCATCAAGACAGTTATTCTTATTGCCACATTGCCAGACAGGACACTGTAAAAAAAACAAAAACAAGAAAAAAAAAAACTGTTCCCAGAAAGTTGGAAGCATGGAGTTGTTTAAAATACTCAGTATAAACAAACATTCAGAGTTTCTTTCAGTGGAAACTAAGAGGAAAAACCTTTACATTCGTCCAGATTCAGTCAGACAAGCACTGATGGCAGACAGCATTAAGAAGAAACCCGACTTGTCACTCCAGGAAATGAATGCTTTAGAATTGGTCATGTATGGCAGTGATTCTTAACCATAGGGCCGCGGCCAAAAGTTGGGCCGCCAGCGCCCCCTTGTGGGCCGCAAAAATCTTTCAGTTTTGCACCTGTGGGCCGCAAGGGCCGTGGGACTGCGTGCAGCTTTCGACCATGTGGTGGCGGTAATGTATCACTCGGTTGTTTAAAAAGCGCCAATACACAGAGAATTAGACTGTCTACTTCGCAGCAAAAATCAATAGTATAGGAAGAAAAATACGTTGAGAACTCGTCAGTTTCTCTGTTTGCGTCCACCATTGTGTTCGTCTTTTGCCAACCAGTCCGGCGCATGCGCGGACTTGGCAAAAGACGAACACAGTAGTAAAAGGTAAGAGCTAGCGGACTTTTACATTGGATTACCCTTCTCGCAAAAATGGATAAGTTTTTAAAAATAAAAAATGAAGACAAACGTCCTGCCGACACCCCCACCCAAAAGAAAAAGTTTTTGCGGAAATACAATCTCGACTTCATTAAATGCGGTTTCGTAAATGGAAGAACAGAGGCAGTGCCAAAAGCCCAGTGTGTGGAGTGTGGGCTAATGCTGTCCAATGAAGCTCTCAAGCCCTCAAATCTACAGCGGCATCTAGAGACCAAGCACCCGATGCTCGTGGGAAAGCCGGTGGAATATTTTAGGAGGAAGGAAATTGGGCTGCAGATGCAGAAAAGGTCTGTCGTGTCACTGACAAGCAACTCTAAATGTGCTTTGAAAGCCAGATACCTCGTAGCCAGACGTGTGGCACAGAGTAAGAAAGCATTCACCATAGCGGAGGAGTTTGTTCTGCCTGCCGCTGTTGATATGTGCCGTGAGCTAATCGGAGAGGCCGCCGCAAAAAAGCTGCTGACCATCCCACTCTCTAACGACACTGTGAGTTTTTTTTTGCTTGTTAAGCAATAAGTGGATTTGGTTTATTATTGAATACAAATCAAACTGTACAGTGTTAATATATAATGGGCCCCGGGCCACTTTGTACTATAAAAATTGGGCCTCAAGGTCGAAAAGGTTAAGAACCCCTGATGTATGGCACAGATGCAGCTGCTCGGTTCAATACACACTTGAGCGTCTGCTTCCTCCTCTCCATCAGTTTGTGGCTCAACACTTCCTGCTGAGAAGCTATTGCTCCAAATCACTTCCACTTTTCAAATAATGTTCTTCATTGCCAACCTTGGGCTGCTTACCAGCTTAAAGTTTCAAATCTGAAACTTTCCATCACACCTTTTGTACCTTCAGCATCAGTTCTTAGTGAAACTAACACTGTTTGTTAATCAGATGTTTTAAGTTTTAAGTAAAAGTCCTGAATCCCCCAGTAGCTGCAGCTGTGCATTTTATGTACATCCGTTCACTCGAAATTTCTACTTTTATGCATGTTAAGATGCATCAAAAATATATTGTTAAAAACTGCATGTTAAACACTACTTTGCAATCTAAAAAAAAACAAAAACTCCCAAAGTGATACATTAGTTGAATAAAAAAAAAAAAACAGACTTTTTTGACAGTATACCCTGATTTATCTTAGCTATTAAAGAAGCAAAAAAGTACAGTAATTTTCGGACTATAAGCCGCAACTTTTCCCCCATTTTTCAACCTTGGGGCTTATATAACAATGCGGCTTATCTATGGACTTTTACAGCTAACGGCCACTTGGGTAATACCTAAATCTATGGATTTTACCATCCACCATGTTGACGTCACATTTGCTTCAACACACAAGTACGGTAGCCACGCGCGGGAATGCGGAGGTCCTGCGGAAGCAGCCTTCTACCGCGAGTGGTACGAGACAGAACAACAGCGAGAAAGACGGACATTGCGAGTGCAAGCCAGTTTGTGTTAAACATAAAAAACCTGCGGCTTACAGTCCGGTGCGGCTTGTATATGTACAAATCATGCAATTTAGCTTCTGCGGCTTACATTCAGGTGCGGCTAATAGTCCGAAAATTACGGTAGTCATCATATTCTAAACTCTGTCAGTATGGTTTGACTGAGTTAGGTTAAATAAAAAAAAAAAAAAAAACAGTATGAACGTGCACTTAAAGGGAATGACAATTTAGCAAAGATTACTGAGGTTATGCTGAAGATTAGCTCACATTTCAGCAAGTTTTTCTTTTTTACTTCAGCATTTCACCGTTAGAATATGACAGCTGTTCATTTCTACTCACAAGTAAAGGTGGAAAATTCACAGACTGACTAGTTGCAGAGTTTAAAACCTCGCACAGCCCCACCCTGGATCCTTGATCTTTATAAACCTAAGGCCATGGAAGTGATGGAAATCCCAACCTCAAATATTTAGATATATTTATGGAATACGGTGTGTTGTTCTGACACTGCTCTATTCTATTAACTACTACAAAACTTTGAAGCATTATCACTATTAAATCTAGAGCGTATCGACCCCCAATAAAGTTTATGCTAGACATACCTGTTGACCTCTGTTTCTAATCCTCCCGTTATCATCAAGAGCTGACAGCTGGAACCAGCACAGAGCTACAAACACCTGGATACACTTACAACAAACTGAGTGACAGCCTTAACAGCTCTTCTATCTACAAAAAACGCCTGCATTGTCTTTATTTTCCACAGAAACTGAACACTTCAAAAGGTGACCTAAAACTGATTGTTGTACTCCTCAGGTGGATTTAAATTTTTGTATCGCTCTGTGGCCTAATAATGCTAATGCTACGTTCACACTGCGAGCAGCAGAGGCAGCTAGCTAACATGCAAAGTCAATGGTTTGACCTGTATCTTGGCGCAGCAAAAGGTCTGTTTCAGCGCGTTTGAGCAGCTGAAGCAGAGCATTGTGAGCTTTTGAGCATCTGACGCGTGCAATGCGCTTCAGAAGCAGCAGCTGCTGGAATGTTTGTTGCTCGACGCGCCACATCAACCAATCAAGAAGAGCTGATCTGGGGGCTGGCAGGGAGACAGACAGCACTGCTGATGCAAATCACTATGATTACTCCTCTGAAACAGTTTATGAACACCTAGCGTTCAACCTTTATTAGAGTACCTGCCAGTAAAATATGTTAGATTTTATTATTCTGTTGCCTGCTTTTTGGATTACGTACGCTGAAAACCACAAAGAGACAACCGGGCCAAAGGCTGCTGTTGAACTGGATTCCTAGTGACAGAGCACTGCCAGTGTACGGGGGTCTGAGTGGCTCCGACAAACATAATATTTGAAGGCTGGATGAACTGACTACACTGATGAAGTTTTCAGGTGGACTTTCTTTTTCTTTTTTTTCTTACTTTTTACCCATAGATCACAGCATATATAGCTGCCATTGTTACAGGCAAAGAAACGATTAATTGAGATATTTTCATTGTAGATAATGACCCAAATTCTTAAAAATACATATTTCTTGTCTTCATCTCTCCAAGGAACTTTTTTTTTTTACTTTTGAAGACTGAGTAGGAACCCCGTACATGCCATTCTAACATCATTTAACCTCTGACACTAGGCACGGAAAAATACAAACACATATCAGTCAGTCTTGCATTCATGAGTCCCAGATCACTGCCAGGATTTAAATAGATTATTAGCAGGCCTCTGCAGAGATATAAGATATAATACCATGGAGGTAATTCAACTTTTGAATCAACAGGAGCAAATGCATCCAAAACCTGCAGATTCACAGCTCCTTATCAAAGACTGCATTTGGACAAGCCTGTATCAAATTGTGCAAAACAAAGAGGTAGCCATGGATACGATTCAGTCCCTCATAGAGGCCTGGAAACAGGTCAGGACCGCCCTAATACCTGTGCAACAGGTGGTTGTGTGATATATGGACTTTTCTGGAAAAGAGTTTAAGATGGTGTATGCTTCCACTGCAGCTTTTCCTTTGCTAGCATCATTGCTCAGTCCTCATAAAAGCAGCTCTGATTCTGGATTTTACGATAGATGTTTGTTTAGCAATGATTACATGGAAACTGAAAAAACAGATTTATTTAACACCAACACAAGAATGTGAAGCTCTATCACAGATGTCTTGGGAGTCAAAAACAAAAAGTTCATACAAACCTTAAACACCAGCAAACTTCGTCTTAGGGCTGCAACTAATGATTATTTTGCAAATTAATCGATCCATCGATTATTTTTTAGATGAATAAATTAATAATCGGATAGCAAAAGGTTCCTTAAAGAAGACTTTTTATGAAATTAAACCATGTAAAACTGAAACTTCTCTACTTGAGGAGTTCTGGTTAGAGCATGCTAACATGAGAAAAAGTATTTTTTTATCTTAAATGCAAAATGTTTAAAATTATATAATTGCTGCTCAAAGTGGGTCGCTCTGTCAGCTAAAGGCATGTTTCACAGTCTCTATACTCCAGTTAGCAGTTAATGGATTACTAAATTAGTCAGCCATTTCAATAATCGATTAATCACGATTAATTTCATTGTTTCCCTACTTCTTCTCATTATCGAAATTCAAATATAACTTTTCTGAATCCAATTTTGCATTTAAGGCAGAGAAAAAGTTTTCCCAGAGGAAAACGCTGTCAGTTAAATACAATGATATTGTCAAAGCCTGGCTGTAACTCTTAACAAATCCAGGAATCCCCTCTAAAAATGTTCACATCAGCCAATTTTGAATTTGGGTTGAACATTTTCATCGAGAGTGAGCTACAATTAGCTAGTGCTGGGAATATAATCACCTCTGTGTTGGTGTAGTAAGTATTCCAGGATGATCTAAGGGATTCCTGGCCTCCGATGTCCCACATCAGAAAATGGGTGTTGTTGACAACGATTTCCTCCACATTGCTTCCAATAGTAGGCGAAGTGTGGACCACCTCATTCATTGAGCTGTAGAGGAACAAACAGTTATCTAAATAGTATAGCAACTAGTCAAACTAAATAAATAAGCTTTATATTTTTAGGGTTAAAAAAAAACAAAACAAAAAGAAAAAAAAAAAAAAACATGCACATGTGAAGACTTTAACAAATTGTAGTTTGCAGGGATACTTACAACTGGTAGAGAATTGTAGTCTTGCCTGCATTGTCCAGGCCCACAATAATGACTTTGTGCTCTGAAAAGCAAGAGAAAATTTATAAAAGATTTGCCAGCAACCGTGAATAATTTGAGTTTAGCAGTTGCAGTTTGTCTCATACAAAAAAGTAGAAAGAGAGCAAGCTATAATGGGATGTGGAAGCACACTTCTTTGTATTCTGGACAAGCTAGCAAACTGAAGCTCGTCACTGGAGTGAATAAAGTGAATTTGATTGGTCGTTTATCAAGAGGGTGGGATTTTTGTGGCAGAAGCTTCGCAAGCAAGTTTGATTGTGGCCGGTTTGTCGGAAGAATCTTGCTAACCAGTTAGCAACTTAGTGGTGGTAGGTTCCCACTGGGAAATTCCATTGGGACCAAGTAGCACTAAATTGGTGACTTAGAAAGGACACTGTCAAGGAACGTTATGGACAGAGGAAACATGCAAGAGGAGGAGAGTTTTGTGTCGGAGGTCGTGGATGAGTGTCCTCCTTCACGAACTTTTTATTTAGAGGAGGAAATCGGGGACGAAGATGTTGTGGAAGAGGACGCCAGGGCGGCAGAAGCTTGGTTTGGTGTAGAAGGCTTACAGCCGTACATGTTTGAGCCCTTGCCTCGCAACGCTGCCAGTTCCGTTAGCTCTACGCCTGCTGAAGACACAGACGTCCATCCCCGTGAACACTGGGACGGAACTCAATGGTAAAGTAAATTATTCTTATTTTAACCGTTAATATTGCCAAATTTAGGTGTACAAGCTCATGTATAACTAACCGGCCTGGAGAAGATAACGGGGGGAAAAAAAGGATTTTTTTTTTTTTCTTTATAAAAATGTTCTACATTTCAGGACAATAAAGTCTGATAAAGAGTACATTTCTATACTTGTTTAAGCCAGAATGATTTGACAGTTAAATATGATTTCCCTAAGACAAAGACAAAAGCACAAATGTTCACAATCTGATGCATTCATGGTGGACGTTTTATAACATAATTACTTAAAAAAAAAATGTTAATAAAAAAAAAAGAAGCTCTCTTATTATTATTATTATTTCTTATATTTCCTTTGGGTAAAACTCTGCTTTAGGCATCAAAACTTATTTTTTAATGATTGTAAATAATTAATTTCCCTTATTTTAGCTTCTATGACATGACCTTAAAAAGGAACAAAGAACAATTGATTAGTAATGCTAAAGTAAAAAGCAGAAATGAGAGTATGACCAGAAAAAAAGTCCCCAGACAACCTTTAGACAGCCTTTATTGGCAAGTTGCTTAACTGTTTCCAAGCATGTTAATTAAGGGTGTCCTGATACATTGTTTTCTTCTCCAGGATTATACCAATATAACAGCTTTGAATATTGACCAGCACTGATATTGATATATCAGAACAACTCATAGATATATTTATTATTCATTTTGTGGTGTGGGATGTCAGAAAAGGTTTCACCAAGTTATATTACTCAAGTAGAGAACAGTCAGCATAGATATGATAATAGCTGACCCATGCCCAATAGGTTTCATAAACATTAAAGAGGAAGCAGATTGTGGCATTTCTATCAACATGCTTGTAACAAAGGTTTCCAACGCAGACCGGAATATTCTAATGTTGGTTTCATGGTTGTTATTGGACCAGAACATCCCTAAAAATATTATTCAAAAGCAAATTAAAACACATGCAGTATAAATGCATTTGATCTTGTGTATTTTTAGGATATTATATACCAAAAAAGAAGCTTTCACAAAAATAGATTTGAGATTAAACGGGCTCTTAGGAAACACTACGACTTGAGTTAAAAAACAGCTTAATTTTCAGCCAAGTAATAATCTATCACGCACACACTCCTGATCACAATCTTCTGAACAGTTAGAAAAACTGCAAAATCATAAAGTTTAAAAGATGAAATGGGAGGAAGAGACAAAAACTTTTTTCCAAGCAGGCAATTTATTGAAAACAAACTGAAACAGGCTGTTCATCAGCTGAATAAAAGTCTACAGCCTATAAAGCAAGATGTGCACAAAAACAGGGATTCTGGGTCATTTTCAATCAACTGTTCAAACTCTCAAAACCTCCTGATTGCAAGGACAATAAAAGCTCACAGACTTTGAACAAGCTAGGATTGTTGAGCTCCATAAGCAAGGCCACTAGACAAAACAGATTGAGTGAAAAACCCAGTACAACTTCACTGGCACTGAGCCCCAGGATAAGATTGGCTTCCTGTTATGACTAGGGACGATTCCAGATTCATATTAAAGCTATCACTGGTTCCGACTGCAGCTAAATAATCAGATGGCAATGCAGAGGGTAGGGCTTCAAAAACAACAACAAAAAAAATATTACAAAGATCTATCTTCTTCCACGCCAAAAAATAACTTGTTTGGACTTTCCAAACAATGGATGTTAAAAAGTGGAAGAAAGCTTTACTTTAACAACAGCATTAAAAAAAAATGGTTCTGAGTCGACTGTTAAAATACTCCGCCTAGCTGCATGAGTCTGGTCTTATTCTGCTAGAGGTAAACAAGTATGTAAATCAAGTATGTAAATACATAAGAGAAAGACAGAGGGATGGAGAGAAAAAGAAAGACAGAAAATCCACAAGGATTAATTTCTATGTAGCTCTGGTTGAATCTCTGTCGTCCCTGGGTTCTGCAGGGCGAGTCTGGGGCCACTCATACTTACTATTGAGCATATGTTCCTTCTGAAGAATAATTGTAAACCTCTTATATACAAACATACAAATGATGCTAACCACGGGTGTTTGGTTCCAGGTGTCAAGAGTTACACATTAAACCGGGAATACACTGTACGATTTTATTGCCCTTTTCAGGCCGATTCTCCAAAATCTTTAGATCGTGCCAAGTTTCAGCATTATTGTGCGTTGTGTAGTATACAGGCGGTAAAAAGGGGCAAATAGCCTCTCACGACCACCTCCCGATCAGGAATCGTAAGGTCGGAAGAAAATCAAACATGTTTGAAATTCAGTCTGCATCGTAAGGTTGTATCGGGCTGACAGTGTGAGAACATACATCGTCAGCTAGGGGTGTGCAAAATAATCGTGATGATGATGCATCGTGATTGTGATTTTTTTGATCTAGTGCATCGATTCTTGATGCCAAGAATCGATTATTAATTTAAAAAAATGAATAAATAAAATTGCATGAATGGTTGGCGAACATCAGCCAAAAACAAGTGTAA